>NC_091285.1:517568863-517869126 GCF_032444005.1 Ranitomeya imitator
TCTATATATATAATTGCCTAAGGGTTTTTCCGTCTGTCTGTCTGTCTGTCTGTCTGTCCTGGAAATCCCACGTCCCTGATTGGTCGATGCCGCCAGGCCTCGACCAATCAGCGACGGGCACAGTATCGACGTAGAAATCCCGCGTCTCTGATTGGTCGAGGCCGCCAGGCCTCGACCAATCAGCAGTGGACACAGCGACGATGATGTCATAATGGTTGCCATGGCAACGATGATGTCATAAAGGTTGCCTCGACCAATTAGCGACGGGCACAGCATGGCGACGATGATGTCATAAAGGCTGCCTCGGCCAATCAGCGACGGGCACAGTCTGCCGCGAATTCGCCTCGACCAATCAGCGATGGGCACAGTATCAACGTAGATGTCATAATGGTTGCCATGGCGACGATGATGTCATGAAGGTTGCCTCGACCAATCAGCGACGGGCACAGTCTGCCGCGAATTCTGGAATCATCATTGTCCATATACTACGGGGACATGCATATTCTAGAATACCCGATGCGTTAGAATCGGGCCACAATCTGGCGGCCTCGACCAATCAGCGACGAGCACAGCGACGATGATGTCATAAAGGATGCAGACATCCCGCGTCTCTGATTGGTCGAGGCCGCCAGGCCTCGACCAATCAGCAACGGGCACAGCGATGATGATGTCATAATGGTTGCCATGGCGACGATGATGTCATAAAGGTTGCCTCGATCAAGCAGCGACAGGCACAGTCTGCCGCGAATTCTGGAATCATCATTGTCCATATACTACAGGGACATGCATATTCTAGAATACCCGATGCGTTAGAATCGGGCCACAATCTAGTATTTAGATAAATGTGTTGAGGCAGTAGGCAATTCATATGTTGGCAAGGCTTAGTGAGCAGCAGAGGGCAATCTCTGAATTCCAGCTTCTCAATACCCATCAGAGTAATAATCTGACCCACACATAACAACTGCCGAGGGGGTGAGGATCAATGACATTTCTGAGGTACTTCAAAACTTTGAGTACTGCACCAAGATGGTGAGTGTTGATGATGCTATTGTGAGGGTAGCCATCCAGCTGCTATGTCTATGAAAACGTTCGATGCAGAATCTCAAAGAGGATGCATTGATGCCGAGCAGGTGGCTATGGAGCAAGATTTTACAATGGTTCATACCACACAACCTAGCCTCACACAATATTCTCAAGCCACATTGAGTGATGATGAGGAACAGTAGGATGCGGGGGAACAGATGTTTTTGGTCTGCGCTACAGAGGGGACTCTCAATCCCAGCTTCATGCCTGTCCAGCATGGGTGGCCTGAAGAGAAGGAGGAGGAGGCTATGCGTCATAAGGAGGAGAGGATGGTTAGTGTTCTTCCTAGTGAGGACACTGAACGTTTGACTCTTTATAGTCTGCCACACACGGCAAAGTTCAAGTCCAGATGTGTTTCCCAAAATCCTTGCCCGAAACACATTTTGCTCAATGTGAAATACTGGCTGTGCACCTTTCTTGACCCATGGTACAAGGAGAAATTTGCTTCCCTCATGTCGGAGACAGATGTGCCATTTTCAATGCATGTATACCAGAGGTCCATTGTGTCCATTGCTAAAAAAATATTACCCTCAGACAACTCTGCTGGAAGAGGTACCAGCTTTTTCACCAGCAAGGATTACAGGGGAGGGCCATGCTCATCAGGTGCAATTTTTGGGGGGAAATGTCACCAACTGACACATTTTCATGAGACTGTCACATCAGCAAAGGCTATCTGTGGGTGTAACTATGATGAGGAGGGAGAAGTTGACCAAGAGGGTGAAGGACTACTTAAGTGACCATACCAGCATTCTTCCTTATTCTTCAGTGCCCTTTAACTATTGGTTGTCCAAGCTCCACATTTTGCCTGGCTGCTCCTTCTACACCTTGGAGGTGTTGCCATGCCCTGTTGCAAGTGTGTTGTCTGAGCAGGTTTTTAGTTTCTCTGGTGCAATCATAACAGATAGGCGCACAGGCTGTCAACGGAAAAAGCAGACAGGCTGACTCTTCTAAAATTGAACAAAGGCTGGATTTCCAGCGACTATGTAAGCCCTATGGATGACAGCAGAGTAATGTAAAAGCAGCACAAATATTTTGTTGGGAAGTGGTCTTAACATCCATCTCTTATCATCCAAACCCATTTTGTTCATGAAATCTCCTCCTGCTTCTGCAACAAGTACTTAGTGTTCATGTATGTATACACCACATGTAGGGTTGAGCGAAACGGATCGTTCATTTTCAAAAGTCGCCGACTTTTGTCAAAGTCGGGTTTCATGAAACCCGACCCGATCCCTGTGTGGGGTCGGCCATGCGGTATGCGACTTTCGCGCCAAAGTCGCGTTTCGTATGAGGCTCTTGGCGCCAATTTTTTCAGCCAATGAAGGAGCGTGGGCAGAGTGATGACATAGGACTTAGGGGCGTGGACGCCTATCGTCATCTTGTCGCTTGTGCGCTCTAGCGATTTGAAATGTGTAAATGAGAGAGAGAGGGAGAGAGAGAAAAAAAAAACCATTGACTTTGCATTGGGTTTCGTGTTTCGGTCGATCCCCGACTTTACGCCATAATCGGCCGATTTCACTCGACTCGACTTTAGAGATAGTCGGGTTTCGCGAAACCTGACTCGACCCTAAAAAATTAAAAGTCGCTCAACCCTAACCACATGGCCAATGTTTTGTACTCTGTGAAAACTTGGCACATTGTGCAATGGTGAAACTTGTGCTCCCTATCTGTTCCCTTGGTGACACAGTCCAACAGTGGAGTAATGAAGATTATTTCCCCGGCTAAATTGTCACATACGATTATCTCTGATCAGTAGTACAGTAGTACAACTGCTAGATACAGAACGCTATTTTTTAAAACAATAGAAAATTATGATTTTTTTGTTCAATTGTCTCACTGACATACTCCAAATGTGGAGTAATGAAGATTGTTAGCATTGCTTAATTGTCACATACGATTATCTGTACCCAGATTGCACCAGTCGCACAATTGCTAGATAAAGATATGCTATTTTTTTAAACCAATAGAAAATTATGATTTTTTTCAATCGTCTTGCTGACACACTCCAAACGTGGAGTAATGAAGATTATTGTCCCTGCTAAATTTTCGCATATGATTATTTCTACCTAGATTGCACCATTCGTACAACAGCTAGATACAAAAACACTATTTTTTAAAAAAACAATAGAAAATTATGATTTGTTTTCAATTGTCTTGCTGACACTCCAAATATGGAGTAATGAAGATTATTGCACCTGCTAAATTGTCACGTAGGATTATCTCTACCCAGACTGCGTCATTCACACAACTGCAAGACAAATATTAGGTATTTTAAGTGGAAAATAGCAGAGGGCTGCAGCATGTATTTGCAATTATGAGAACACCCAGGTGTGTGCCTTTCAAAGCACCAAAAGCACCACTTGCTGGGTGAGTCACTAAAATATACTGAGGCAAATACCTAATTACCCGCCGAGTAACGACTAATTAAAGTAATGTATTCGCTCATCACTAAATATGATTAATGAAACATGCTCTATATATATATGCTGCTAGTTTGAAAATCTTACCTATACATTCATTTATAAAGGGACATTTTACATTATACCTCTGTTAGTGTATGCCATATACTGCTCATATACGCAGCACCCCTATATTTGGATGAACACCTGTGTACAAATATGTGTCTGACGGTGAAACCACAAAGCCCTTCCCCTGTGTTACGTCATTCGTACTCTGTTGTCCAGGAAGGAGGTGCTGATGCTTCCTGTCCACAACCTGCAGTTGTGCAGACACAACAGTCAACAACCATGTCCAGTTCATTGTCCCAGCACAGCGTTCAGTTGTCCCTTGTCATATTTCTGTTAGTTAGATAGGGTATACATATTTGTTAACAATATACTTTGTTCGGTGCTGGACAAAGACGATTGCTGACTTTTCCATGCTCCTAAATGAGACTTGTGTCTCTTTGTTAAACTGTTGCTTCCCTTACATTTTCTAAATTTGGGTCCTTACAAAAAAATGGTGGTGGGATATTGGCCAGTTTCTGTATATTTTAAGCTCGTGTAAGAGACTGGGTTAATACGCTCCACAAACCTATACAGGCCGCAACTGTACACATATTGGAACATGGTCATTGCCACTGTAAAGCCTTTACCTGAGCTCTGTAGCACTGCCTGTCGCCTGAGTAAGGCCTCTTTCACATTTCCATCGGTACGGGCCCGTCGCAATGCGTCAGGCTGACGTACCGACGGACTTTGTGAATTCTCTGCACGATGTGGGCGGCGGATGGACGCATCCGCTGCCCATTCTGCAGTCCGGGGAGGAGGGGGCGGAGTTTCGGCCGCGCATGCGCGGTCAAAAATGGTGGACCCATTGCACAAAAAAAGTTACATTGAACGTTTTTTTGTGACGACGGTCCGCCAATTACCGATGCATCCAGTGCACGACATATGGAACGTGTGTCCACACGTCACGATGCGTCGGTAATACAAGTCTATGTGCAAAAAACTAATCCTGTGGGCAACTATGCAGGATGCGTTTTTTGCACAGAACGACGCATTGCAACGTCTTCAAAAAGATGTAAGTGTGAAAGAGGCCTAATACACTCAACAGACCTCGACAATCTCTGGGACATATCCTGTAATTACTCCATTGTTCCTCAAAACCATGCAAAATATACATTCTGCCTGGCTGGGTAGTTTCCAGAAGAAGTGCGAAGAATTGTGCAGATTTGTCAATGGAAAGTAGGAAGGAGGACCAATAACTGTGCTGCTGATAAGGACTCAGACACCAGGACATCAGATAAGACCTTAATGCGCCTTTTTGTCTCCTAGCTCTTTGTCATCCAGATTGGTCTATGGCACTCCTGTCTCTTTCTCTTGAGGAGGCTGCTTCCAAGTAAAATGAGGCTTATATATGTTCTTGACATGGGTTTCAGGCCTGACAGACTGACCACAATACAGGCTCTCGCTTGCATACACTGTATTCCAAATTTAAATCTAATGCTTTTGGTGTCTGTTAGAATCCAATTTGCTGACATTGATCATACAGCTCACCCAGCTCCTGTATTATATTCACCTTACAGTGGCATCACCCTCTATGACAGTAGTTCCATTGGAATCCGGTGGCAAAAATGATCTGTGGGCCTCACAAAAATGCAGGTTTCACAGCCCCTGCTGGCCCTCTGCAAATTGTAAGCGAGGGCCACATAATGACATGGTGGAAATTGTGGTGAAAGGCAAAGCCCAAAATTCAAATGGGCATGTTTGAAATGGCATTGTAATTGGATGGGGAATATGTATTCCACTATCTTGCTATTTAGCATGAGGGAGGGACCTCCCAAATGTAGGAGTGAGAGCCCTCACAAATGTTAAAGGAAAAACGAAAGCCAAAATGCTCCATGTAAACATATGCTAAAGGGGAGATATCATTTTTTTAAATTTAGTGTTATATACATTTGATTAAGAAGGAAAAGAATGTTTCTTAACATTTTTCCCTTTAAAAAAATGTTTGGTTGGTAGGTCTTTTTAAAAATCCGTAAAACCGATGCAATACTCTGACATTATTCCCAGATACCATATGTGAGTCAGAAAGGAATGCAGGCATCTTCTCCATGCTGTTCCCTTTTAGTTTTAGCTCTTTCTCATCCATTTCAGCTTGTTTCTCATGCCCCCAGACCTGGTTGTTGGGTCCACCAGAAAAATATTCGACTTTCCCATTGACTTGAATTGGATTCGTTATTCGGTACACATACTCGAATATTTGAAATTATTCTTATTTATTTTCTCCAATCCTAATTTTTCACTACTCAATCATCACTAGTTGTAACCTTTTAGGATCACTTAATGAAAGCAAAATAACATGCAATGTTACAACATGCAAATTAGGACACATGCAATCCTAGTTTGACATCTATAACTGCAATGACTGACGTTTGTGTGACATTAAGCCTGATCAATGTAGTATATGTAAAGCACTTAGCATAATTCAGCAACGTGACATTATAAAACTACTAGCCAGTAAAATAGTAATTTACACTCCATTTATTCATGTGATAATACACAGTCTCACGTGCCTCCTTTCAGGATGCTGAAATTGCTTAGAAACACTCTTGGGTCCATTTCTTTTATAGCACAACACAGCTCACAGATGTGACTTTAATGCCATTTGCAAGCCTCAAGGTTCCTAAACGCATAATCAACCTTTTTTCTAATTTGGTTATCTAAGTACATGAAATGTTTATCACTTTCCTACTAGAGTCGTTCTCATTTCTAAGGGTGGACAAGGAATTTCCCCACAGGTCCACGTGATAGGCTGTGGCTGTTTTGGAGGGACAAACCAATAGCATCCTACTCAATTTAATATTAATAACAATTATATTAATATTGTATTAATTGTTATTAATTTTATTGCGCATGCCACTAGTCAGATTCTCCTGTTTTATTAAGAGATATGCACCTCTTTATGAATGAGGAGCATCTGACTCCACCATCCCGCCTCATCAAGACTTCTATGAAAATCATCGGTCTTTGTATAATTCCCATTGTCATTCTTCAATCTCATTCACATTCCTTTTTGCTTTCCCCTTTGTTCTCCAATGTCACATACACACTTGGGTCTGGTCTATGTATATGCACAGGTCAAGTGTGCACTGTGATGCTGCAGACACTGCCACATTCTGTTTAATTTCCAGCCCTTTAGCTGTCTTGATCCACAGGATGGCCAAAAATAGTCAAAAAGCCAGATGGGGCCTGTGGATCCCTGTTTTCACAGCTATTTGACAAATCAGGTCTTATTGTAGTAAGAGGTTGTCCACTACTTTATCATTGATGACCTATCCTTATAATAGATTTAAAAAAACTGACCTTCACATCCAAACATAGACTAAGTGTGAACAGATGCTGAACCTAGAGTCACCAACTCGTATATAGTCAAGTAAATAAGGCAGCACACTGCAGCTCTGAAACATGCAAATATGAAACACGAAAATTGAACTGCATTACTGCACTAGCAATATGAAAAATGAGAGCGTTTAGCGCATAAAAATGGCCAATTTTATGTGTACCTGGTAGCCACTTTAGGGCATCTCTCTTATACCAGGTCCTACGCTTTCCTTTCCTCTCTGAGAATAAACGTCTCAATCTGAGTGGGTACCTGTGAAACCTCTTCTTAGACTAAAATTCTCTCTATCTGTGGAGGGGTTAAGGACCTGTTGCGATTAAAACACCTGCGGCTAAGAGCCGGGGTGCTCAGCCAGAAGGCTAATGAATACATTTAAAAAAACTGACCGTCACATCCAAACATAGACTAAGTGTGAACAGGTGCTGAACCTAGAGTCACCAACTCATATAAGAGAGATGCCCTTAAGTGGTTATCAGGTACACATAAAATTGTCCATTTTTATGCGCTAAACGCTCTCATTTTTCATATTTCTAGTGCAGTAATGCAGTTCAATTTTCGTGTTTCATGTTTGCATGTTTCAGTGCTGCAGTGTGCTGCCTTATTTACTTGACTGTATACGAGTTGGGGACTCAAGGTTCAGCACCTGTTCACACTTAGTCTATGTTTGGATGTGACGGTCAGTTTTTTTAAATGTATTCTTTAGCCTTCTGGCTGAACACTCCTCCTCTTAGCCACAGGTGTTTTAATCGCAACAGGTCCATAACCCCTCCACAAAAAGAGAGAATTTTAGTCTAAGAAGAGGTTTCACATGAACCCATTCAGATGGAGACGTTTATTCTCAGCAAGAAAAGGCAAGTGTAGGACCTGGTATAAGAGAGATGCCGTAAAGAGGCTACCAGGTACACCCATTTTTATGCGCTAAACGCTCTCATTTTTCATATTTCTAGTGCAGTAATGCAGTTCAATTTTTATGTTTCATGTTTGCATGTTTCAGCGCTGCAGTGTGCTGCCTTATTTACTTGACTATCCTTATAATAGGTCATCAATGTCTGATCGGTCAGGGTCCAACACTCAGCACCCCCAATGATCAACTTTTCTCGGTGTAGGTGGCAGAATTACTAAATTGTGGAGCTTTCCTGTCTTCTGATAGTGGCAACGGCAAAGTACTGCACATCTGCCTCCTATTCAAATCAATAGGAATCCTAAGGATAGGTCATCAATGATAAAATTGTGGACAACTTTTTTAACTATACCTGTGCTGACTTGCCCCGAGACTTAAAGGATTAAATCACTCGTTATTTAAAGTTACTGTAGATATGAGCATATAGGCCCAGGTGCAAAAATCAGTTTGGGCTTATATCCCTTCACACAACTTCCATTTACAGATGCCTCATTTGCTTTCAGCTACATCACGTACTAAGCGCTATGACCAAATAAGTTTTTCCCACTTTTTATTTTTTTTACATATATCTCAGACATGTTTCTGATGCATACCGCTAAGTAGCAATACAGTGATATACATTGCCCAAAGACACCCATTTAGGAAAAAAAAAAACACTTTGGTATTTGTTAGGCTCCATTCACACATCTGTTTTTTGCCTATGTGTTGTATCTGTCCTTTTCAGTAATAGAACAGATATCCATTATAATCAACGAGACTGTTCACGTTTATAGAAAAGAAAAAAAAATAACGACACGCAAAACATCTGTTTTCGATGGGACTCACAGATCAAATTCTCCCAAGTTAATGAAGAGTAAATAAACATATAACCGGTAAGTATCATCCATGTTTCTTTCCTTTGCTCTCCATTTTTTACTATTTAATGGATAGAAAAATCTTGCACTTATATTTTCATTATATTTATTTTTAAGGTAGCTTCAACTTCAAGTTTTAACTTAGAAATATTGATGCAGAATACAGATTCACACATTGTGGATTCTGCTAATAACTTTTTCTTGAAAGAGAGTTTTAACAAAACCCAGTTGTTTGAAGCATAAAGAATCTGTATCTAGTTCATTGCTGATTTCATTATTTGCTAATCAAAAAATGAAATTCACAGCCTAAACCTACACCAAAATATCAAATGAAAACACATGTATTTTATTGCAGAACTTTGGTGAGGAATTACTAAAGGAAAAATTCATTCATACATGGACTCGCCCAAATACAACTATGTGGAAACTCTTTTACATGTCAATATGTTTATAAAAATTTTAATCCCTTTATGGATGGACACTTTTCTATTTTTTAGTATTAGTTTTTTTCTTCACTTCTTCCAAGAGCTAAGTTTTTTACTTTCCCATCAGCAATTTTTTTGCAGTTTAAGTAACAACTCTCAATGTCACCATTCATTTCACCATACAATGCACTGGAAGTGAAAAAAAATCAATTATGATTAAATGATGAAAAAAAATCAACTCTGTTATTATTTTTAGGATTTTGCTTGTAGGTGTCATTGTGCATGAAACTGACTTGTCGTTAAGATTCTCTGTCAACTCAATTATGGCGATGCCAAACTAATAGTTTATTATTATTATTGAGGTGAAAAAAAATTGGTTTTACTGCCATTTGCTGAGACACACAACGTCTTCAGCTTTATGCTAATGGTCTTGTGTGAGGGCTTGTTTCTTTATTTTTAAAAGGTAGGAGGGGAGGGGGTTAAAACACATTTTTATATCCTTTGCGTTTTTAAAAACCATTTTTAACTTTGTTGTATAAACCTCTTAGCAGGCTTGAACATGCAATCTTTTGATGTATTGCTCTATATACTGCAATACAAGTTTGAATGCCCGCCAGGGCAGTGGGGTACTCGGTACCAGGTCTGGTAATTAAAGGGGATGTCACGGTGGCTGTGAGCCGGTCCGTGGCCCTGGGCGCCCAATTAAAAGGGTAAAATCTTTAAAGGGTTTAATAAAGTCTATTCGTGATGCCACCTGTGGTATTCGGTCAGTAGGGACCGACACTGCTTAAAGGGGTCCTCTGGAGTGATGTTATGGAAGCTAGATGGTGTAACTTCCCACAGGTGAAGTAGGTTCCCAGGGCTCCCTGTGTATAGGTGAAGACGGTGAGAGGTGCAATAAAGAACGAGGACACAGGTTTGCAGTCTCTTTACCTGTTTTACTGTAGCTTCAGGCAACCGCAGTACAAGGCACCAGATCACAGGACAGGCAGGGTCCTGCTGGCTTGGAAGTGAATCCAGAGTCCCCTTTACCAGGTGGAGGTAAAAACCTTCCCCAAAGCGTGGTTGAGTTGTAGTCCCTTACTACCTATGGCTTCTGATAAGGTCCTCACAGTTCCACTCTGTCCTCCATATAGGTTAGGACACAAACCTGTATGACAGGTGACTCGAGCCTTCTTACAGGGTCTCTATCATGACCCGGGCTCTATATGTCACTCTTCCTCCTGGGTGTAAAGGCGGACAAGCAACTTAAAGAACTTAAAGTCCAGCTGTACTGTCGGTTTCAGCTATGCCACATTAGAGTTCAGCATGGCATCGGTCTTCCGGCTACCGGATCTGCGGTAGCCAGGAAGGTAGCCAAATCACTTCTCTGCTCCACTGGTATTATTCTCCTGTGCTTTCTCTCTCCTGCACTCTTTCTACAAACTGTTCGTTCCTTCTGTTCTCCTCCTCTAGGAGCTTTACTACCTCGGACTACATGGCCCCTTCAAACCTTCCGACACTCTATGTCCGTCTACTCTCTTCTCTGTCCTCTGACAGAATGCTCAAAAACTCTTCTTCCCTTCAGACCAGAATGTATTTATAGGGGAGTTCACCCTAAACCAGGTTTAGAGCTCCCCCTTCTGGCCTGGAGTATGAACGTGTTGTATGTAAGTGATTACCTGGTGAAAGTTATCCTTCATCACTTCCAAGCATGATTTACTCTCCACAAAGGGAAAGCAATGCCACTATGATGACCAGGATCCTGGGGTGTCACAATTGCATTGCAATATATACAGTGGCTTGTGAAAGTATTTACCCCCTTTACATTTTCTGTGTTTTGCTGCCTCACAACCTGTAGTTTCACTGTTTTTATGGGGGGGTTTACATCAGTTCATGTAAAGAGCATGCCAACAACTGGAAACACTTGGTTTTCTTTTTATTGTGAAGTAAACAAATAGGACAAGCTAACTGAAAGCTTCAGGATGCATAACTATTCACCCCCCTAAAGTCAGTACTTTGTAGAGACTCCTTTTGGGCAATTACAGCTACAAGTTGCTTTGGATAAGTCTCTATGAGCTTTCCACATTTAACCACTGGGATTTTTGCCCGTTCCTCAGGGCAAAACTGCTCTAGCTCCTTCATGTTAAATAGTTTCCTCTGATGAACACATTTTCTTTAAAATACTCGATTGTTGCTTTAGCAGTATGCTTTGGGTCATTGTCTTGTTGGAAGGTGAATCTCCGACTATGCCACAAATCACTGACAGACTGAAACAGGTTTTGCTCAAGAATATCTCTGAATTTTGCACCATCCATCTTCCCCTCAACATAGACCATTTTCCCTGTCCCTGCTGTCAAAAAAATCACTACAGCATGATGCACCCACCACCATGTTTCACTATGGGGATGATGTTCTTGTGCTGATAAGCTGTGTTGGCTTGGTGCCATACAAAGAGTTTATTTTGGTGGCCAAAAACTTCAATTTTGGTCTAATTTGACCACAGCATTTTCTTCCATACATTTGGGGAGTTTCCCACATGTCTTTTAGCAAACTCATAACGAGCCTTACAATTTTTGTAAGTTAAGGCTATTTTTCTACCCACTCGTCTATAAAGACCACCTCTATGAAGTGTATGTCTTAGTATGATTGCATGTACAGATACGCTAGTCTCTGCTTGCAGCTCCTTCACGGTTACCTTTGGTCTCTGTGCTGCCTCTCTCATTAATATTCTCCTTGCCTGAGATTATTTTTTTAGTGGGTGGCCCTCTTTTGGCAGGTTTGTTGCGGTACCATGTTCTTTCCATTTGATGATAAAGATTTGATGGTGCCCTTGTGGATGATCAGAGATTGGGATATTTTTATATAACCCAACCCGTACTTCTTAAAAACTTTGTACCTTACTTGTTTGGAAATCTCCTTGGTCTTCATGGTGTTGTGTCATTAGATGTGTTAGTTAGGTGTGTGTGGTGTATCAGCCTTTGTGGCCTTTCAGAAAAGGTAAAGTGTATATACTGTATATACTGACAAACCCTGTGAAATTTAGATTGAACAAAGGTGGACTTCCTTTCACTAAGAATGTGACTTATGAAGGTAGTTGCTTGCACTAGACATTTTTAGGGGCTATATAGCAAAAGGGGTGAATACATAAGCTTATGCTAATTTTTTGTTATTTGGTCCCAGAAATTTAACCCCCTTCTGATATTGGGTGTACATTTACTCAGATGTCAGACTCCCTCCCTTTGATGTGGTCTCCGGCAGTGAGCCCATATCTTTCCCAGTACATGTCAGCTGTTTTGTTAATTTTATTGCACAGGTGCCTGCTGATGAATACTCTCATCAGCGTCGCCTGCTCTCGCTGCTATCAGCGAGAGATGTAGGATGATGAGAGAAGTACTGTAGTACCAGAGGTAATGAATAATAAGGAAAACATTCAGCTCACCTCTGAGATACTTTTCCAATCTGGCATGAGCACGGCGTCCCCTCTGCTGCACAGCGCTGTAGTGAAATGAGGAAAATAGGGGTGGAACCAGCTCAACACAAAATTAAGAAATCACAAAATATCTATTGAAAATCCTTTAAAAATAAAAATAATGAAAAAATGGGCATCTCAGACAACAAAGCAATAAAGAGGGGTGGTGTGTGTAACAAAGGTCAATCCATACGCGTTTCGAACTATATGGCTCTTGAACACTGGATAATATCCAGGTTCACCTCTCAAAACATTACATATCACCTCTCAAAACATTACTTTGAGCATCATGGAGGACTTTGTAAAGGTACAGAGATTTGGGGAATTCAAATAGTTAAACCAAGTTGGGGGGTAATTATATCAAGCAAATCTCTAGGCCTGAATGCCAGTGGATATTTCAATTTGATTCATAAAAACCAAAGGGACTAAATAGGGAAATTGAGCTGTTTGGCTTTCAATAGAAATGAACATAATTGAAGGTGGAACTCCTGCTGGGGTTATGAGAAAATGCTTTCCATGCTGGGCATCATCAATCCTGAGGAAGAAAACCAGTGTCTTCGAAAAGTGTTGATTCTTGAACTGACTGAATTTATTTCTGAACTATACTTACCCAGCATTTCAAAGAGAAATAAGTCCACATGTGTTAATTCATAGTTTTGATGCCTTCAGTGTGAATGTACAATTTTCCTAGTCATGAAAATACAGAAACATCTTTAAATGAGAAGGTGTGTCCAAACTTTTGCTCTGTACTGTATAGTGTGGATGAAATATTGCATTGTGACTGTTCTTAGATACCCTGCTAGTTACTTGGTAATCACACCTGTTCATTACAGGAAAAAGTGGATAACCATGTGATGACACCAAGCACTCAGCACTTTAAAGAGAAACTGCCAAGCAAATATACCCCTACTGTCATGTCATTAGCCAGCAGGAAATAGTGGACTCCCACATGTTGACCTGATGACCGCAGTATTCTAAGAGGTATTGTTGAGCAAATATACCCCGGTTGTATATTGTCTGCTACTGATTGTTTTTAGTGTGGAATACCACTAAACTGCAAGCCTGATTTTGTGGCCATATCATATGCAAATTAACACCCCTTGAATTTGAATATAGGAAAATATAGCCACCTCCACTGGAACGCTAGCACTTTGAAGGCATCATACTATGTATGGAGGCTGGCGTTGTCATAAAGTGCAAGGGGCTCTGCAGGAGTTTCATACTGTATATGGGACACTGTGGGGGGCATAATAATGTGAATGATGACACTGCTGGGGCATCATAATGTAAGTGGCGCACTGTGAATGCATAATAATGTGTAAGGATGAAACAAAAGGGCATCATAATGTACTGTATGAGGAGCACTGTGTGGACATCATAGTGTGTGTGGGAGGCGTTTGTTCTGCATTACACTGTGTGGAGAAGCACAATGGGCCATCATACCGTGTGGTCAGGCATCATACGGAATGGGAGTCATGAAAGATGTATTATAGTCATTTCAAATACTGAGGGGCTTCACTAGGGACACTATTCTTGAATGGGTGCATTTATAGGACTCTGGAGGGTCAGCAAGATTTAATGTATATAATAGGCCCATAGCCACAGAATCTGGGTGTGCTGTCAAATGCATATGTAAAAGGGTGTGCCGCAGAAGATGAGATTCCCCAGTGCTGCATGGCATTTGTGTCTAGAAACTGCCACCTCCTGCACAAGCAGAACCCTATGGAGAGAACAGGAAGGGAAAGAGTTTCGGGAAGGACAAGTCTGGATGGAGTATTGGATCAGGTGACCTTTGTGACGCAGTTTCCCAACATAAGAGGCCAGAGTGACAATGTGGGATGAGATTTGGCACAAACCAGTGAGACCAGCAGGATTTGTGTTGAGAGGGGTGCAGAGCCAGAGATACCGGGACATGTTAGGAGGACCGAACCGGCGGGCTGTTGTAAACCCCTGAACAAGATCCAGATGATGCCAGTCAACATCCATGGACTAGACTACACTGGTCAAGTTCCACAAACCAGACCATGCCGTTGCAAGAACTGATGCGTAGCTCTCGTCCGACCAGGCCTAATAGACAACTGTCGCAAGTCAAGCACCAAAGACTTGGTGAGTACCCCATTCACAGGTGACAGGAGGCACGAGTGAGCCGGACTGGTACTTCCAACACTGACAGACAGTACATGGTTCTGTCTGGGGTAGTACAGCAGATGGGATGGGAACCGGCCATTGTGAGAAAGTCCCAGAGGGCACTACTCAACTTTGTAAGAAGGACTTGCGCGAAAACAGCAATATATAATAGTTTAAATGTATCACATGATCCTACCAAAATCTTGAGAACATAGCATAAGCAGGAATTAAAGCATAACTTTTAATGTATAACCAAATAAAGGAATATATTAAATAAACTGTCACCCAAAAAAAGTGTATCGATAAAAAAGTACTACTGGGTATACCCTGTCAGGGGACGTGCCATGCAAAATTTAGTACTTATTCAAGATTTTTGTGCAGACTTGCGGCCTAGGGGAAATAATCGGAGACCCCAGCAAGAGTCTATAATAAAAAGGGGATCATTGTAGTGACACCCTTATTACTGTTAATATTGCCCTCATTAGGAATCTGCAAAACAACATAGAGAGAAGCTACCACAAGACTTAGTGTGCTTGAAAATGCATTATCTTGTATAAGGTGTACTTTAAATACTCTGCTCTCATTGGATCTTCTTCCTTTTAAACTACCACCGTCTTACACCCGCTTTAGGAAAATAAACAGTGAAGTTGGTTATTTCCACCTTGTTCTTGTCTGTGTGTTGCACCCAGTAACCTGTTTACACATCTTGGTTTAAATCTCAGACAACATGTCCACTATATGTCTGTATTTCTGGACGAGTATGCTTTAGGCTAGGGCTGCAAGCTGACATATGTCCTGTGGCACTGAATTTGCAGAGTTGCTTTACATGTAATAACTGGCTATGGTGTCTCATAGTCTGAAATATTCCTAAATATATTGATATTTTTGTGGCTGGTCATAAGTAGCACACAATACACTTTTCATTGACTTCAATGCAAGTTGCAAACAATATGCAACTTGCATGCCACTTGTCTGTTATACTTACAGCAAAAATAGAGCTGTAAAATAGTTGGGTGATATTGAGTCATAGACAAATTGCACAAGTCTTTTCAGTGAATTGCTATAGCGTCACACATGTTGCAATAGAGCCCCAGTTTTAAGACCTAAACACAACTATGCAAAGCCAAATAAGAGTTACAAGCCTGATAAAATGTTTGTGTTTAGATTTTGTACTGTGAAGGCATTCAGTTTGTTTTGTTGGCATTGCATGAAGGCATGAATTAGAGTAGCTGTAGGAAAAAGACAATAGCAATGCCTTCTGCATGCTTCGGCTGATTGTGCAAAGAACTATAATGCTAAAGTAAAAGGTATTTTAACATGAAGCCGATTGGCATTTCTACTCTCTGGGATCAATAATGCTGTGAAAGCTGGACATTTCATTAGGAAAGATGAGACAAGTATTCTCCTATGTACTTCAGATTGATTAAAAGAGCACATACTGCATGGGCATAGAAGATTGAAACATTGGCTTGAAATTTCACTGCTGGAGATTGCAGAAGATTGCAGGCTAAATAAAGAGAATCGTTTCTTGGATGAGAATTTGTAAAAAATGCAACCTTATCTAACCTCCGTAATAAAATCTTTATTATTTAATCAAAGCTCTTTCTTGCTTTTACTTACAGTATAAAACTGAATGCAATTGCAACTGGGTACATAAAAGAGTTTTATGAAGCCCATGTGAATTTCATTTTGAAAACCCGCATTTAGGCTGGTTTCACATTTGCGTTTTTTGCCGCTGTGTTTTAGCGCAAAAAACCGCATGCGTTTTTTTTTCTATACTTAACATTAAAAACGCACGCGTTTTTTTGCATGCGTTTTGCCGCGTTTTGCCGCGTTTTGACGACGCAGGCGTCGTTTCTATGCTTGCGTTTTGTTGCGGAAATGCAACCTGTAGTAATTTCTAGCGGTTTTTTTTTGCGGCAAAAAAACGCATGCTTTTTTTGCCGCAAAAAAAGTATTGCTGTCTATGTAAACGCATGTGTTTCGTTTTTAAATGCATTCGTTTCAATAGAAAAACACAAGAATACACATTGATAAGCCACCCCCAACCCTAACCCTAACCCTAGGGATCCTAAGCCTAACCCTAACTCTAAGGGTTAGGATCCTAACCCTAACCCTAACCCAAAGGGTTAGGGTTAGGATCCCTAGGGTTAGGGTTAGGATCCCTAGGGTTAGGGTTAGGGTTAGGATCCCTAGGGTTACTAGGGATCCTAACCCTAACCCTAGGGTTAGGGTTGGGGTTAGGGTTAGGATCCCTAGGGTTACTAGGGATCCTAACCCTAACCCTAGGGTTAGGGTTAGGATCCCTAGGGTTAGGGTTAGGGTTAGGATCCCTAGGGTTAAGGTTAGGGTTAGGATCCCTGGGGTTACTAAGGATCCTAACCCTAACCCTAGGGTTAGGGTTAGGATCCCTAGGGTTAGGGTTAGGATCCCTAGGGTTAGGGTTAGGATCCCTAGGGTTAGTGTTAGGGTTAGGATCCCTTGTAACCCTAGGGATCCTAACCCTAACCCTAACCCTAGCTATTTCTGTTTATAGTGGGTTTTCTAGTTGATTTTGATGATTGGCAGCTGTCACACACTTCTCATCATGCGTTTCAAAAACGCAAACGCAGGAAAAAACGCATGTAAACGCGTCAAAACTCCGCATTTTTTTACCACATGCAAAAACGCATGCGTCTAAAAAACGCAGCGTTTGCACGCGTTTACATGCGTTTTTTGCACCACATGCATTTGCGTTAAAAACGCTGCGTTTTTTAACGCAAATGTGAAACTAGCCTTATATATTTGTAATGAATTTTTTTGGTGCATTTTACAGACATGTTTTAGAGTTATTTCTCCACCTGTCCTGCTGCATTTGAAGTTTCATTCCAACAGATAAAGGGAGCTTCCCCCTCCTCTGTATGTTGGTCACATGTGAGTGGTTCATCAGGATTTCATGCTTCTGCTACTTCCTCCTTTTACATGCAAGTCTGTCTGCATCATCAAGGATATCGGAATAGCAGAGAGGTGTTAAAGATGACCACATTGCTGTAAGAGATAAGGGGTTCCACACTCCAAGGTACATGCAAGTAGTTTTATTACGCGATACGATCTATAATTTGTATTTGAAAAAGGGCTCGTTTTGAGCCAGAAACGCATAGTAAAACTACTTTCACCTACCTTGGAGTGTGGGACCTCTCATGTTTTGCAGCAGCGCAGCGATCTTCAAACGCCTATCCTCTATTCCATTATCTATTGTGTACAGAAGAAGGAAATATTCTAGATGCTGATTCAAAAAATGTTCTAGCGCTGACTCAAAAACAGGTTTTTATTGGAGTTGTGATCACAACTACATCAGGTAAGTGGTATCTCCTCTGACCTCCATCCTCTATGCACTATACCATATCACCCTATGGGCGCTTGACTCGTTTTTCCTTTTCCTGGAGTATATTGGTATCCAGGTATTCTGACATTGTATTTTTAAGTATGTTCAATATTGAAAAAAGAAACAACACTCACCAGGTTAATGTCCTGTATTCCAGCGCTTGAATAGTCGCGAAACAGCTGTTGTCCTCCTTCACTTCCCCGCTCCCCCTGCATGTTAAAGGATTGTCCCACCACACGGACTAAATGACATTAACCATTTTTAACCCCTTCATGACCTTGGGATTTTCCGTGTTCGTGTTTTCGCTCCCCTCCTTCCCAGAGCTATAACTTTTTTATTGTTCAGTCAATATGGCCATGTGAAGGTTTTTTTTTTGCGGGACGAGTTGTACTTTTGAACGACATCATTGGTTTTACCATGCTGTGTACTAGAAAATGGGAAAATAATTCCAAGTGCGGTGAAATTACAAAAAAAATGCAATCCCATGAGTGTTTTTTGTTTGGCTATTTTGCTAAATTCACTAAATGCTAAAACTGACCTGCCGATATTATTCTCCAGGTCATTACGAGTTCATAGACACCAAACATGTCCAAGTTATTTTTCATCTGAGTGGTGGAAAAAAATTCCAAACTTTGCTAAAAAAAATAATAATTGTGCCATTTTCCGATACCCATAGCGTCTCCACTTTTCGTGATCTGGGGTCGGGTGAGGGCTTATTTTTTGCATGCCGAGCTGACGTTTTTAGTGATATCATACTGGTGCAGATACATTCTTTTGATCGCCTGTTATTGCATTTTAATGCAATGTTGTGGCGACCAAAAAACGTAATTTTGGCCTTTCAAATTTTTTTCTCTCTACGCCGTTTAATGATCAGGATAATGCTTTATTTTCTTGATAGATCGAGCGATTCTGAACGCGGAGATACCAAATATGTGTATATTTTATTTTATTTGCATTGTTTTATTTTGAATGGGGCAAAAGGGGGGTGATTTAAACTTTTATATTTTTTTTTATTTCATATTTTTTTTAAACATTTTTTTTTAACTTTTGCCATGCTTCAATAGCCTGCATGGGAGGCTAGAAGCTGGCATAGCCTGATCGGCTCTGCTACATAGCAGCGGTCATCAGATCACTCCTATGTAGCTGAATTACAGGCTTACTATGAGCAACTCGGCATCAGCAAACATAGAGGTCTCAAGGAGACCTCTGATTACTATGCCAACGCATCACTGACCCCCGATCATGTGAAGGTAGTTAAATGCCGCTGTCAGCGTTTGACAGCGGCATTTAACTAGTTAACGGTGAGTAGATCGTGATTCCATTTGCCGCTATTGCACACTTTGATGCAGGCTCACCGCCGGAGCCCACATCAAAGCAAGGGATCTGACATCGGACGTACTATCCCGTCTGAGGTCAAAAAGGGGTTTAGAAGCAATGGTGAGTGCTGTTTCTTTTTTCAATATTGAATGCACTTGGTCTTCAACACATTTTTCATGCACCAACTAGCTCGCTATCAGGTGGTATGATTTATACTAAGAACTGATTCAGACTGCAGTCAGCAGATTGGTGCCGCTTTTTCTGCTTTTTCATTTATTGCAGTTTTTAAGTATGGTCTCCTTTCATCTCTTCAATAAAATCAGTACCAATAGCCATCATTGCTGAGACCATTTAGCTTAGCTAACCAATTTGACATTTCTGACACTTCCGAAGATGCCACAGAACAAATTTAATTTAAAATATTTTGAATAACCTCTTTCATTTCGCTTATCCATGTACAACTATCAATGGAAACTTTTTCTCCAGGTAGACCTTCTTAGAATTCACTACAGCATATTAAGGCCTCTTTCACATTTCACGCATTGCGACGGGCTCGTACCGACGGACGTTGTGAATTCTTTGCAAGACGAGGGCAGCGGATGCAGTTTTTCGACACATCCGCTGCCCATTCTGCAGTCCGGGGAGGAGGGGCAGAGTTTCGGCCGCGCATGCGCGGTCGAAAATGGTGGACGCGACGCACAAAAAAAGTTACATTGAACTTTTTTGTGATGACGGTCTGCCAAAACACGACAGATCCGTCGCACGTCAGATGCAACGTGTGGCAATCTGTCTCGATCCATCGCTAATAGAAGTTTATGGGCAAAAAACGCATCCTGCGAGCACATTTGCAGGATCCGTTTTTTGCCCTAAACGACGGATTGCGGCAGATTGCAAACGACGGAAGTGTGAAAGAGGCCTAACCTACTGGAGAGTAGCACATTTATTCTTGGAGTATTAAAGGGATCCTGTCACCCCCCCAGGAGTTTGTAACTAAAAGAGCCACCTTGTGCAGCACTAATGCTGCATTCTGACAAGGTGGCTCTTTTATTCTTGGCGATGTAACTGCAGAAATAATCGATTTTGCAATTTTGTCCAAAATACCTTGAAATACGTAGTCCTGGGGCAGATCTTTCCCCCCCTAATGCAGACGCAGCACCGCCATTACTCATGCCCTCTTGACACCTGGCGCCGCCTCCTCAGTGTTCTTTTGAACTGTCCCGGCGCATGCACTGTTATCTAATGCCTAGGGCATGCGCAGTTAGCGCTGCCCGTCTTCTGACATTATATGCTGTCTTGCTGACTGCGCCTGTGCAGCCGCGCTGCCCGAGATCCCGCCCCGCAGTGTCTTCTGATTTATTCACATCTTGGATCTTGGACAAAGAGCGTGACAGCCTCATAGAAATATATGAAGCTATCAGGGTTGGGAGATGCATGGCTAAACCGTGGATTGCAATCCGAGATCGAACCAATGATCATGGACATCTGAAGAAGCCCTAAGCTATGCAAGAATTCTCTTGGCACTGCTAAGCATGGACACTTCTTGATTGTTTATGTTCATACAGAATCTCCAACATTTTTTCAAAGAAGCCCATGAAATTAAAGATAAATAAACTGTGAGAAATGTTTATTTTTTGTCACTATTCACATGCCCTTTAAGAGATTTTAAAACTAATGCACTATGTCCATACTGTTCAAATCTTTTGCTTGCTGCCTCTATTGTTCTTTAAAGATCGAAATTCTACTACTAGTTCACAACATGCTGTCTATTACTATAGGTCTTTGCACAGAACCTGATAATCCTGAGGTATTTCTGCCGTGGAATAATTACCTGTGGAACAAAGACTATGCGAAGATACCTGTACCCAGGATGCATGGCTTAGCACGATCCTCATTAAAATGTTATGGTCTGTGCACTCATTTTCCACAGGCAATGCACTGCACGAATGCTGCAAGTCTAAAAATGTATACATAGATCCATTGTGGCCATAAATGTATTTGTTTTTCCTCATAAAGCACTGTGCACAAAAATATTCATGAGAATTTTCAAAATGCGATACCAGTTTTTTTTTGTACTGATATCAAAAGTTTACATTTTATTAATAAAATATTCTGTTTTATCAGAATGCCAACTTTGTAACAAATGTTCTTATCATCCCCCACAGAAACATCCAATTTACTAATGACATTGGCAGATGTCCAAAAATGTACTAAATATGGTATATTCAGTGTTTTACATGGCTCCTTGAGGAATCTGTACATCTAGGGACCCGTCATAACATTTTACACTATTAAACTATGGCTAGTAGTTATATAACATTAAGGCTGGTGTCACACTAGAATGTTTTAGTACGCATTGCACACGGACCAATGATTCTCTATGGGGCAGCTCCTATCTGCCGTATATTTCCCAGCTGTATTTTACGTGCGTAGAAAATCGCAGCACGCTGCGTTTGTCAGCGTATTGCGCAAAAAATCTGCCAATGAAAGTCTATGAGGGTGAGAAAAATACGAATTGCACACGGACCATCAGTGTGACTTGCGAGAAATACGCACCGGTGTTCTATAGAAAAGCCGGCAATTCAGAGCGGTGTACAGTAACATCACACTGACAGGTTAGAATAGAATAGATCAAATGAATGTCTACACATAGTATAGGTATATATATATATATATGTATATATATATATATTTAATACAGCGCTAGATAGCAGAAAAGCCAGTAATTCAATTGCCGGCTTTTGCTATCTCCTTATCAAACTCGACAGGATATGAGACATGGTTTACATACAGTAAACATTTCATATCCCTTTTTTTTGCATATTCCTCACTAATAATGTTAGTAGTGTGCGTGTGCAAAATTTGGGGGCTCTAGCTGTTAAAATAAAGGGTTAAGTCACTGAAAAAATTGGCGTGGGCTCCCGTGCATTTTTCTCCCCCAGAGTGGGAAAGCCAGTGACTGAGGGCAGATATTAATAGCCTAGAGAGGGACCATGGTTATTGCCCCCCTCGGCTAAAAACGTCTGCCCCCAGCCACCCCAGAAAAGGCACATCTGTAAGATGTGTCTATTCTGGCACTTAGTCTCTCTCTTCCCACTCCCTTGTAGCGGTGGGATATGGGGTAATAAAGGGTTAATGCCACCTTGCTAATGTAAGGTGACATTAAGCCTGGTTAATAAGACACCTATCACCTATCAATCACCTATCACATGTCAATAAGACACCTATCCACTATTAATCCAATAGTAGTAAATGGTTAATAAAACAGACACACATTAGGAAAAAATTCTTTTAATGAAATAAAGACACAGGGTGTTATAATAGCTTATTATGCTCTAAATCCAAATGATGACCCTCATTCTGTAAAAAAAGAAAAAAGAAAAAAACACCAATATCCCATACCTTTCCGCCGTTACAGTCATGTCCCACGCTGTAAATCCATCTGAAGGGGTTAAATAATCTTACAAGCAGGAGCCTGCTAATGCAGCCGCCCCTGCCTGTAAAAACTGGGGAATGAATAGGAAAGTAAAACAAAAGAAAAAGAGGCTAAGCCTCTGCCAGCTCACCGATACCACAGGTGCGCGGAACTCGTCCTGACCCGACATTCAGTTGATATAATATATGGAATGAAGTGGTAGTTCCAGCTCCTTAAAATTCAAAGTCTTTATTTTCCAAGTTAAAACTTCATAATCATCAAAGAATCCTTGTACATCATGGATGCATAGGCAGCGAAAAAGAAAGGCATAAGCAATGCGTTTCGATCAACTAAGATCTTTATCACAGCTACAGCTGCCTATTTTTACAATAGGGACCGACAGGTCTTTCCACTACACCCATTCCAGCAGCTGCACATCCAACCAGGAGTGTTCACATTTCCAAAAATTATTGGTAGATACAGCAAAAGTGGCACCAATTTCACCACAATATATATAGTATAATAGGGACCGACAGGTCTTACACTACATCCAATTTAGCAGATGGACACCCAACCAAAAGTGTTCACATTTAAACAAATGAGGGCCTTACACCACAGAAGTGGCATCATTTTCACCACAGTAGAAATAGTATAATAGGGACCTACAGGTTTTCCAACCAGGAGTGTTAACATTTCACAAATATTATTGGCAGACAATACCAAAGTGGCATCAATTTCACCACAGTAGAAATAATACAATAGGGACCGACTGGTCTTCTACTACACCCAACCCAGCAGATGGACACCCAACCAGGAGTGTTCACATTTCTAAAAAATGAGGGCCTGACACCACCGAAGTAATAACTGTCACGAGAATCGAAATAGTATAATTGAGACTGGCATGTCTTCTACTACAGCAAATCCAGCAGATGTAGACCAACCATGACTGTTCACTTTTCCACAAATTTGTGTTAACATCAGCAGCAGTAGCCACAGCAGGCACAGAAGCCACACTAAAGATATCACAGAGTGCAGTTATGTGTAATTAATGCATCACACTAAAAAATGCAATATCACCTACTCTGTACAGTCTTCGATTGGGATGCAAAAGTCCTTGGCGATCAATAACTTGTTCATATTGATGAAAGTTAGGCGGTCTACTGTTTCAGGGGACAGGCAGCTGCATATATCCGTCAGTACACCACCAGCAGCACTGAAGACACATTCTGAGAGAACGTTGGCTGCCAGGCACGATAAGGCATGTGAGGCGAGCTCAGACCATTCATCCACTTTGGAAGACCAAAATGTGAAAGATTCCAAACCCTCCCTGAAGGTATGGATATTCAGTTCTAGATACTCCTGCACCATCCTCTCCATTGGTTCACCACGTGTAAGGCTTGGACTCTGTTGTGCTGGTTCACGTGCTGGTCCAAAAAAGTGTCAAAGGACTCACAGAAATTGCTTCTTATACTTACACAGCTACTGCTGCTAATGTTTTGTGTTTTGGCATTGACAAATTGATGTGCTGGAGGTTGGAAGTCTTGACTTTTGGATATGGGATTGACCCCACTCCTTCTTAAAACCACCATAACTACTGTAAACCTAGGTACTAAAATAAATACACAAAACACATTATTTTGGTTGTCAAAATGGCCACAGCTTTTATTCAAATCACAGGATTAAATAATCACATTACGAGTCAGGTGGAGTGCTAGTACATTGGGATTCACAAGTACTGCGATATCCCCAGCTGTCTGACATACAGCACCAGGACAGACAGCCATAAAGGAGTGGCACGCACTGGCTTGCCATTCAAGCAGAGCGAGTAAACTTTCAGGACACCAATGACCCTATTATCCTCACTCCTGTGCTTAACCACTGTGCCCGCCCCTGATTGATGCTACCATTACAACGTCCTTGAGGCTGGCCACCAAAGCCAAGCCTGCTCACCACCATGAGGTTTTACATCCTCTATTAGTTAAAATAAGTCCACCTTAACTTGTCTGCAACTTCCACCTGACTCCTAAACCGCAAAGCCGTGACGGGTTATAAATTCCAAGTCTCATTTGACACTTTTCTTTTTCTTTTTTTTTTAAATAATTAAATCATTTTTACAAACTTAAAAACTAGAAGTCCCTGAAAAAGCATTAATGGGACTAAGCTTGGCAAACCTCCGACTCACAAAGAGTCATCCTACAGCGCTCAGGAGAGGAAAAACCCCCCTGTGGAGGAAACCTCCAAGGAACCATGGCTTAAGGATTGCCCTTCCCTTGGGCTTAGAAGGTTACCGCAAATAATAACTCTTTATAGCCAATATACAATTAAACCTGGTACAATATATACAATGACAATTTCAAAAATACAATAAAGCATCTATCATTATACAAGCAATGATTAAAAAGTTTTAGGAAAGAGATTATAAACAGGGCGGGAGGGCGGGTAATGTTTCCTCCTGTCCATCCTGTGAGAGAAAGAGGGAGAGCCAGAGTTGCCTCCCCTATATAATCCCCACCCTCTTCACAGTAATACAACAGGCACAAACATCTAAACTCCTTCCTCTTAAAGCAACAACACTCTTGTTTAAAATCTACACCGCAAAACAAACAAAAGCTGCAGGAGTTCTCGGTCCACCCATCCCCAAGTCATGTCCACCTCTGTCTAGTCTCCGGTGGGTTCTGGACTATTGCTCAGTGGTACAAGGTGTTGTTTTCAGATGAAAGTAAATTTTGCATTTTATTTGGAAATCAAGGTCCCAGAGTCTGGAGGAAAAGTTGAGAGGCACACAATCCAAGCTGCCTGAGTTCTAGTGTGAAGTTTCCACAATCAGTGATGGTTTGGGGAGCCATGTCATCTGCTGGTGTCGGGTCACTGTGTTTTATCAAGACCAAAGTCAGCGTAGCTGACTACCAGGACATTTTAGTTCACTTCATATTTTACAAGCTTTTTGGAGTTGGAAATTTAATTCTCCAGCAGGTCTTGGCACTAGCGATGAGTGAATATACTTGTTGCTCGAGTTTTCAAGAGCATGCTCGGATGTTCTTCGAGTTATTTGGCGTGCTCGGAGCTTTAGTTTCTGTCGGCGCAGATGCATGATTTGCAGCCTGAATGCCTTAGCACATATGCACACGATGAGTATTTAGTGAGTTTTTTTATCTAAGTATTTGTAATCCAATACCAGGAGTGGGTAAAAAAATCAGAAGTGGTGACATGTTTCTATTATACTTTTCCTCTGATTGTTCCACTACTGGCTTTGGCTTACAAAAAGTGACGTAAAGTACTGACCAAAAACTCAATGTGTGTACGTGGCCTCAGGGTACTCTCAGTAGTTCCCAAACCAGTCCTCTTCATTGCCGTATCCATTGCAACTTCAAACCTCAGGAACTCCCACTGCTCTATTTCCAACAAGTACTCTTTGTAGCTCAGATGTCACACAGTACCAATAAAGAGGTTACACAGCACTTTCAGTAATACAGAGTGATTTGCCTGGCTCACCATATTTATAAGGGCTGTAATTAGGCATTTCACAGAAGATGGATGGTTTACTAAAGAACCAGCATTTATATAATTTTCTGCAAATTGCAAAAAAAGAAATCATCCAATAATGAAGGAACTGGTCAAAATGTTCATTTTATTAGCATTCCGTAGTTCATACATCTTTTGTAACAGAGTGTAGTGGTAGTGGTGCACCCACAGTTCTACGCAAATCACCCCCTCCTAACTAGTGCTGTAATTTATTAGAAGAAAAATGAGTATGCCTTCAACTTTCAATTTAAATCCATTCATTATAATGTGGAAAATGCCATGTGTAAAGGGTGCCTGTCTGCATTTATGACCCGGATAACGTCAATATGGTCACTGAAAAATAGGTAAGTCAGACTATGCATATCATCTGGGTTTTCATTATGAAGATTGACTCACCAAGCATATCACTGTCAGATGAATTTTCATTCTCCAAATGACAAGAAGATAATTAGGGTAGGGTTAGTTTTGGGAAGAAATGTCATGTATTACAGTGAACATGTGGAGAAGAAAAAAGTCTTCAGAGGGAAAGTGTGCCCAAGGTTCATGTTTAATGAGAAATTTTGACATCTACAAAGACTGTTCTTTCTATACTGAGAAATATGCCTGTGATCAAGGGGGAGGTCAATGATGGATGGTAAAAACATCGTAAAACATCTATAATTGCTAATTTGAAAAATCTCCTCTGTTATGTGTGTTAATAGATTGCTTAATATGTGATTCCACCTGATTGCTTTTTTACCAAACATAAGGATATGAAATGTGAAAATGCAAAAAATATAATGTCTGAGAGAGGCATATGAACATATGATATTGGTAGGATAATCTTGATTTCGAAATAGGGTAAACAGTTTATCATGACACTTGATGGTGGCCTGATTTTAGCGCATCGGGTATTCTATGCATGTCTACGTAGTATATTGCCCAGCCCACATAGTATATTGCCCAGCCACGTAGTATATTGCCCAACCACGTAGTATATTGCCCAGCCACGTATATTGCCCAGCCACGTAGTATATTGCCTAGTCACGTAGTATATTGCCCAGCTACATAGTATATTGCTCAGCCACGTAGTATATTGCCCAGTCACGTAGTATATTGCCCAGCTACGTAGTATATTGCACAGCGACATAATATGCAGCACAGAGCCACATAGTATACAGCACAGACACGTAGTATATTGCCCAGCCACGTAGTATATTGCCCAGCCACATAGTATATTGCCCAGTCATGTAGTATATTGCCCAGCTACGTAGTCAGCTACGTAGTCACGTAGTATACAGCATAGAGCCACGTAGTATGTTGCCCAGTCATGTAGTATATTGCCCAGCGATGTAGTATATTGCACAGCGACGTAATATACAGCATAGACACGTAGTATACAGCACAGCCATGTAGTATACTGCCCAGTCCCGTAGTATATTGGCCAGTCACGTAGTATATTGCCCAGACACGTATGTAACAGGTTAAAAAAGAGTTAAAATAAAAAATAAACATATACTCACCTTCCGAGGGAGCCCTTTTAGTCCTGTCACCTGTGTGCAGTGCAGGCGGCAGCTTCCGGTCCCAGGGTTGGATGAGCGCAGGACCTGTGATGACGTCGCGGTCACATGACCGTGACATTATGGGAGGTCCTTCTCGCATACCATCCTTGGCCCCGGAACCTGCCGCTTGCACTGCCGAGGAGAGGATGCAATGACGGAGGGTGAGAATAGCAGGATTTTAGTTTTTTAATTATTTTTAATATTAAATTTTTTTTACTATTGATGCCGCTTAGGCAGCATCAATAGTAAAAAGTTGGGGACACACAGGGTTAATAGCAGCGGTTACGAAGTGCGTTACCCGCCGGCATTAACCCTGTGTAAGCGGTGACCGGAGGGGAGTATGCGGGCGCCGGGCACTGACTGCGGGGAGTAAGGAGCGGCCATTTTCTTCCGGACTGTGCCCGTCGCTGATTGGTCGTGGCTGTTTTGCCGCGAACAATCAGCGACTTGGATTTCCATGACAGACAGAGGCCGCGACCAATGAATATTCGGGACTGACAGACAGAAAGACAGATAGACGGAAGCGACCCTTAGACAATTATATAGTAGATTTAGTAACATACAGAATGATATTCTGAGTTGTCAATATATGGTACATCATAGATAGTGGCGTAACTTGAAGCTGATGGGCCCAAATGCAGAATCTCCAATTATTGCAAATATTTAATAGCTTTGTTCTTGTCATATAGGAAGCATGGCCAGAGTCGCACACAATACATGGAACCTTCAGGATTTGTAGAGTGTTTGTGTGGAAGAATGGGCCAAAATCACACCTAAGCAATGCATGCAACTAGTTTATCCATACAGGAGGCATCTTGAAGCTGTCATCAGCAACAACAGATTTGTACAAAGTATTAAATAAATTTCAGTAAGAGTCTTCAATTCTTTTTTCCTGTGTCATTTCTCATTATTACACATAACCGAATTTACGGACATTTATGGTTTGATTTTCACTGCCTGTGTGCATTGAATGGGTTGTTATTGACATCTGGTGAGAATTTCAGTATGTAACACAGGCCACGCAGCATAAACTTAGATGCAGAGAACTTCTTAATAATATTCCCTCCATTAAAAACTCTGTGGGCCAAGTCTCGGCCCATCCAGATACCATCTACAATACGTTTCAAGAGTACTATCAGAAATTATACTCTGCCCCACAGCCTCCCCCCCCACAACTTTTACATTCTTTCCTAAAGGAATTGGCACTTCCAAAAATTCCCAACTCCGCTATTGAACAGCTCCAGTCGACTATCTCTGCAGACGAAATAACTGCAATAAGTAAGAACCTCAAAAAAAATAAGACTCCTGGACCTGACGGCCTCATGGCTCTATATTATAAGAAATTTAACGATATACTCTTACCCCATATTAAAAACTTTTGTAATGCCCTACTTGATGGCTCTCAAATGCCCCCTGAGTTCTATATTGCCCATGTGACAGTGATTCCAAAACCAAAAAAAGACCACTTGTATCCCAAAAATTATAGACCCATATCCTTGCTAAATGTTGACCTAAAATGTTTTACGTCTATTATCACGGCCAGTGTGTAATATGCATATCTGTGTTACATGCCTTGTTCTAACTGTATGTCTCCCTTGCAGAACCGCCGCTTCTGACTTTCTGCCACCTAGGATCCACTATACCATGCACGGTCCCTCCTTTCACCACTTGGACCAGATCCACTTCTGACACAACCCCTCTGAGCCACCGTACCCCTGTGGGACGCATGATGTGGTCACTGGAATGCACTCTGTGCGCACGCCCAGCTTTTGTCCTCTCTCTATGTGTAGGCACACATATCTAGCCTCGGACTTTAGCCACGCCCACTTCCTGTTATAGTCACCGCGCGCCGCACATCCAGGCAGACAAGCGGTGGACTCCGCGTCGCCAGAACATATCTGTACCTTAGATCCTCTCAGGTCTGTTATCCTTCCTCTTTTTGTTCTCACCACCATTATATTTAGTTCTATTACCCATCATGCGCTCCTTATACAGGCCACCCACGTTATTCCAGACCCTGTCTCAGTCGGATATTGTGAGCCTGCATTTATCTACTTCCTGGTAGGACTATGGAACTTCATCACTATTCCTATATGGGGCTTTATTTATCCCACTGCCATACATTAACTGGGACTATTTTTTCACTACTCCTATAGAACTTACAGCACTGGCAGAATTTCACTGCCTCACCATTCACCGCTCCAGTAGGCAGCACGGTATGTTCCTCTGTCCCCCCCTTGTACCATTCTTTGTTTTTTCTAATGTGGCACTTAGTAGTGCTGTGCGAGTCTTATCATAATGAGGCACCATATCTTGGTTCCCTGCTAGATGGTGACCATTGTTGTGTCTTGTGCATATTCTATTGTGTCGTGGCCTTTGAACTCCTTGCTATAGTACAATATATACTTTTCAACATGACCGTACCATTTTGTTTGTGTACATACTTTGTTTTCTTTTTCTTTTGTTTAACATTGAGTGATGTTAACTCATATTGTTTTCTCTGTTATCTTGTACATAGTTACTGAGGAAGGCCAACATAGGCCGAAACATTTATTTTCTCTCTTGCTAATATATCCCAAGAGATTCACTATAAGTTGAGTGCCGGGTTTATTTTATATTATCACGGCCAGGCTTAACAAATTCTTGCCTACACTCATCCATCGCGAACAGGTTGGAATCATTCCCAAAAGACAAGGACCTGATAATATCAGCCGAAACCTAAATGTTATACATTCAGCAAATTATCATAAACAATCTCTACTACTATTGGCCTTAGACATAGGAAAGGCTTTCGACTCAGTCTCATGGTCTTATCTATTCGAAGTCCTATCCAAATTTGGTATTCCCCATAGCCTTGTTTCGTGTCCCCAACTACTATATGATAGACCCATTGCCTATTTGAAGCTCCCGTCCACTCGACCCACTCCAATCATTATAGAACGAGGAACAAGGCAGGGCTGCCCACTTTCACCAGCTCTATTTGCGATAGCTATGGAGCCGCTTGCTGAGGCCATACGAATTAACCCTAACATACTTCGGCCCACTGGATTGGGTGAGCAATTTAAAACCAGCCTCTTTGCCGATGACTTATTTTAACACTAACCAGTCCACTTACTACTCTCCCAAATTTGTTCTCAGTTCTCCGTGAATGTGAATTAATCTCTGGTCTCAAGATCAACGTAGACAAGTCTGAAGTCCTATTCATTAACACCCCAAAAGAAACACAAACTAATATAGTCTCCCAGTTTAAATTTACTAATAAAGAGCACTTCTTGACTTATCTCGGAGTTAATCTCACCTCCCATAGATCGACCCTTTTTAAATGGAATTACCTCCCATTGATAAAGAATCTTCAGGCTGACCTGGCCAGATGGTCTTCCATGACGATATTCTGGTTGGGCAGACTGTTATGATGCGGTGGTCTAGGAGCAACATGGAATGAGCTCAGAAGGAAGTGGTAACTGTACTGATGTACTGACCGCAGTCCCTAAGCTCAACACAACACTAGAAGTAGCCGTGGAATGCTCCTAACTCTCCATAGGCATCTCGTCACAGCCTAAGAGCTAAGTACCCCTAAAGATAGAAGCAGGAAAGCTATCTTGCCTCAGAGAAAATCCCCAAAGGATAGATTAGCCCCCCACAAATAATGACTGTGAGTGGAGAGGGAAAAGACATACACAGAATGAAACCAGGATGAGCACAGGAGGCCAGTCTAGCTAAATAGATAGGACAGGATGGAATACTGTGCGGTCAGTATAAAACATTACAAAAAATCCACGCAGAGTGTACAAAAATCTCCACACCTGACTAAAAGTGTGGAGGGTAAATCTGCTTCCCAGAGCTTCCAGCAAGACAGAATTAATTCATACTGATAAGCTGGACAAACAAAGAAAGCACAGAATGGATAAGTCCACAATCTATGGACAGAAAAGAGCAAGCAAAAACTTAGCTTTGCTGAACTGGTCAGGATAACAGGGAAATCCAAAGAGATGTGAATCCAACCAGGATCCATTTACAAGTGGCACTGGCTGAAGGAAAGAGCCAGGCCTAAATAGCAGAGCAGAAGAGATGATAAGTGGAGGCAGCTGATGACAGCTAACTCCAAGGAGTAGCCATACCACTTGAAACCACAAAAGGGAGCCCAAGAGCAGAACTCACAAAAGTGCCACTTACAACCACCGGAGGGAGCCAAAGAGCAGAATTCACAACAGTACCCCCCCTTGAGGAGGGGTCACCGAACCCTCACCAGAGCCCCCCGGCCGATTAGGACGAGCCAAATGAAAAGCACGAACCAAATCGGTGGCATGGACATCGGAGGCAACAACCCAAGAATTATCCTCCTGGCCATAACCCTTCCACTTGACAAGATACTGAAGCCTCCACCTCGAAAAACGAGAATCCAAAATCTTCTCAACCTCATATTCCAACTCTACCTCAACCAACACCGGGGCAGGAGGGTCAACCGAGGGAACAACGGGCTCCATATATCTCCAGCAAAACAAAGATCTATGGAAAACATTATGAATGGCAAAAGAGGCTGGAAGAGCCAAACGAAAAGACACCGGATTAATAATTTCAGAAATTTTATAAGGGCCAATAAACCGAGGCTTAAACTTAGGGGAAGAAACCTTCATAGGAACATGACGAGAAGACAACCAAACCAAATCCCCCACACGAAGCCGGGGACCAACACACCGACGGCGGTTAGCAAAACGTTGAGCCCTTTCCTGAGACAACGTCAAATTGTCCACCACATGAGTCCAAATCTGCTGCAGCCTGTCAACCACAGAATCAACACCAGGACAATCAGAAGGCTCAACCTGCCCAGAAGAAAAACGAGGATGAAAACCAAAATTACAAAAGAAAGGTGAAACCAAAGTAGCCGAACTAGCCCGATTATTAAGGGCAAACTCGGCCAACGGCAAGAAAGACACCCAATCATCCTGATCAGCAGACACAAAGCATCTCAAATAGGTCTCCGAGGTCTGATTAGTTCACTCAGTTTGGCCATTAGTCTGAGGATGAAACGCCGAAGAAAAAGACAAATCAATGCCCATCCTAGCACAAAAGGCCAGCCAAAATCTAGAGACAAACTGAGAACCTCTGTCAGACACAATATTCTCCGGAATGCCATGCAAACGAACCACATGCTGAAAAAATAATGGAACCAGATCTGAGGAGGAAGGCAACTTAGGCAAAGGCACCAGATGGACCATTTTAGAGAACCGGTCACAAACAACCCAGATAACAGACATCTTCTGGGAAGCAGGAAGATCCGAAATAAAATCCATGGAAATATGCATCCAGGCCCTCTCAGGGACCGGCAAAGGCAAAAGCAACCCACTAGCGCCGGAACAGCAAGGCTTGGCCCGGGCGCAAGTCCCACAGGACTGCACAAAAGCAAGCACATCGCGCGACAAGGAAGGCCACCAAAAGGACCTAGCAACCAAATCTCTGGTACCAAAAATCCCAGGATGACCAGCTAACACTGAACAATAAACCTCAGAAATTACCTTACTAGTCCATCTATCAGGAACAAACAGCTTCCCCACTGGACAGTGGTCAGGCCTATCAGTCTGAAATTCCTGAAGCACCCGCCGCAAATCATGGGATATAGCAGAAAGAATCACCCCCTCCTTAAGAATGCCAACCAGCTCAAGGACTCCAGGGGAATAAAGCGAAAAACTCCTAGAGATGGCATCAGCCTTAACATTCTTAGATCCCGGAAGATATGAGACCACAAAATCAAAACGGGAGAAAAACAGGGACCATCGAGCCTGTCTAGGATTCAGCCGCTTGGCCGACTCGAGGTAAATCAGATTCTTATGATCGGTCAGGACCACAACGCGGTGTTTAGCTCCCTCAAGCCAATGTCGCCACTCATCAAACGCCCACTTCATAGCCAACAACTCCCGATTGCCGACATCATAATTGCGTTCCGCAGGCGAAAACTTTCTAGAAAAAAAAGCACACGGTTTCATCAAAGAACCATCAGACTCCCTCTGAGACAAAACGGCCCCTGCCCCAATCTCAGAAGCGTCGACCTCAACCTGAAAAGGAAGAGAAACATCCGGCTGACGTAACACAGGGGCAGAAGTAAATCGGCGTTTAAGCTCCTGAAAGGCCTCAACAGCCTCAGAGGACCAATTCGTCACATCAGCGCCTTTCTTCGTCAAAGCAGTAAGGGGCTTAACCACACTGGAAAAGTTGGCAATGAAATGGCGATAGAAATTAGCAAAGCCCCAAAATTTTTGAAGGCCTTTCACAGATGTGGATTGGATCCAGTCATGAATAGCTTGGACCTTAACAGGATCCATTTCTATAGACGAGGGAGAAAAAATAAAACCCAAAAAAGAGACCTTCTGAACTCCGAATAGGCACTTAGACCCCTTCACAAACAAAGCATTATCACGAAGGATCTGGAACACCATCCTGACCTGCTTCACATGAGACTCCCAATCATCGGAAAAAATCAAAATATCATCCAAATATACGACCATGAATTTATCAAGATAATTGCTGAAAATATTATGCATGAAAGACTGGGACACAGATGGAGCATTAGAGAGCCCAAATGGCATCACAAGGTATTCAAAGTGGCCTTCGGGCGTATTAAATGCAGTTTTCTATTCGTCACCCTGTTTAATACAAACTGTCATGATCCCAATGGCAGGGGATCACAAAAGGACAAGCACAAAAACAAAACAAGCTCTAGGGTGATGGAACCTGAGCTGACCGCGATCCTGAACCTAAACACACAACTAGCAGTAGCCGGGGAACGTGCCTACGATGATTCCTAGACGTCTCGCGCCAGCCGAAGAATTAACTTCCCCTATTAGAAGAAACACAGACCTCACTTGCCTCCAGAGAAACACCCCACAGAAATAGCAGCCCCCCACATGTAATAACGGTGAAATGAGAGGAAAGCACATACGCAGTTATGAAAACAGAATCAGCAAAAATGAGGCCCACTAAAGCTAGATAGCAGAGGATACAAAAGTGAACTGCGCGGTCAGCGAAAAACCCTTCAAAAAACCATCCTGAAATTACTTGAACTCATGTGCCAACTCATGGAACATGAGGAGTAATTTCAGCCCACTAGAGCAACCAGCAGCAAGGAATCACATATCTGCAAGCTGGACTAAGACAAAAATTAAGCAAAACGTGGAACAGGAAAATCAAAACTTAGCTTGTCCTGAAGATAACAGACGCAGGGAGCAGAGGTAAAAAGACACGCTGATTACATTGATAGCCGGCGAGGAAATGACAAAAAAGCCAGGTTAAATAGGATACTCCCATAACCTGATGGAACAGGTGGACACCAGAGACCGCAGAGAACACAAGTCACCCAGTACCATCAGTAACCACCAGAGGGAGCCCAAAAACAGAACTCACAACAGTACCCCCCCCTTGAGGAGGGGTCACCGAACCCTCACGAGAACCACCAGGGCGACCAGGATGAGCCCTATGAAAAGCACGGACCAAATCGGCAGCATGAACATCAGAGGCAATCACCCAAGAATTATCCTCCTGACCATAACCCTTCCACTTGACCAAATACTGGAGTTTCCGTCTGGAAACACAAGAATCCAAGATCTTCTCCACAACATACTCCAATTCACCCTCCACCAGCACCGGAGCAGGAGGCTCAAGCGAAGGAACGACAGGTACCTCATACTTCAGCAACAACGACCGATGGAACACATTATGAATAGCAAACGATGCCGGGAGATCCAAACGAAACGACACAGGGTTAAGGATTTCCAAGATCCTATAGGGACCGATGAACTGAGGCTTGAACTTAGGAGAAGAGACCTTCATAGGAACAAAACGAGAAGACAACCACACCAAGTCCCCAACAAGAAGTCGAGGACCCCCGTGGCCACGGCGATTAGCAAACTGCTGAGCCCTCTCCTGGGACAACTTCAAATTGTCCACCACATGACTCCAAATCTGATGCAACCTATCCACCACCATGTCCACTCCAGGACAATCAGAAGGCTCCACCTGACCAGAGGAAAAACGAGGATGAAACCCCGAATTACAAAAGAAAGGAGAAACCAAGGTAGCAGAACTAGCCCGATTATTAAGGGCAAACTCGGCAAGCGGCAAAAAGGAAACCCAGTCATCTTGATCAGCAGAAACAAAACACCTTAAATAAGTTTCTAAAGTCTGATTAGTTCGTTCCGTCTGGCCATTCGTCTGGGGATGGAATGCAGACGAAAACGACAAATCAATGCCCATCTTAGCACAGAACGTCCGCCAAAATCTAAACACAAACTGGGATCCCCTGTCAGAAACGATGTTCTCCGGAATGCCATGCAAACGGACCACGTTTTGAAAAAACAGAGGGACCAACTCAGAGGAGGAAGGTAACTTAGGCAAGGGTACCAGATGAACCATCTTAGAAAAGCGGTCACACACAAACCATATGACGGACATTTTTTGAGAGACAGGGAGATCCGAAATAAAGTCCATGGAAATGTGCGTCCAAGGCCTCTTCGGGATAGGCAAAGGTGACAACAATCCACTGGCCCGAGAACAGCAAGGCTTAGCCCGAGCGCAAACTCCACAAGACTGCACGAAAGAACGCACATCCCTCGACAAGGAAGGCCACCAAAAAGACCTGGCCACCAAGTCTCTAGTACCAAATATTCCAGGATGACCTGCCAACACAAAAGAATGGACCTCGGAGATGACTCTACTGGTCCAATTATCCGGAACAAACAGTCTTTCCGGCGGACAACGATCAGGTTTATCCACCTGAAACTCCTGCAAAGCACGTCGCAAGTCTGGGGAGACAGCCGACAAAATCACCCCATCCCTAAGGATACCAGTGGGCTCAGAATTTCCAGGGGAGTCAGGCACAAAACTCCTAGAAAGAGCATCCGCCTTCACATTCTTTGAACCTGGCAGGTATGAAACCACAAAATTGAAACGGGAGAAAAACAGTGACCAACAAGCCTGTCTAGGATTCAGACGCTTGGCAGACTCAAGGTACATCAGATTTTTGTGATCAGTCAAGACCACCACACGATGTCTAGCACCCTCAAGCCAATGACGCCACTCCTCAAATGCCCACTTCATGGCCAAAAGCTCCCGATTACCAACATCATAATTCCGTTCAGCGGGCGAAAATTTTCTAGAAAAGAACGCACATGGCTTCATCACTGAGCCATCGGAGCCTCTCTGTGACAAAACCGCCCCCGCTCCGATCTCGGAAGCATCAACCTCAACCTGAAAAGGAAGCGACGTATCTGGCTGACGCAACACAGGAGCAGAAGAAAACCGGCGCTTAAGTTCCTGAAAGGCCTCCACAGCCGCAGGAGACCAATCAGTAACATCAGCACCCTTCTAAGTCAAATCCGTCAAAGGCTTAACAACACTAGAAAAATTAGTTATGAAGCGACGATAAAAATTAGCAAAGCCCAAGAACTTCTGTAGACTCTTAAGAGATGTAGGCTGCGTCCATTCACAAATAGCCTGAACCTTGACGGGATTCATCTCAATAGTAGAAGGGGAAAAAATATACCCCAAAAAAGAAATCTTCTGGACTCTAAAGAGACATTTAGAACCCTTTACAAACAAAGAATTGGCCCGCAGGACCTGAAACACCTTCCTGACCTGCTGAACATGAGACTCCCAGTCATCAGAAAAAACCAAAACATCATCCAAATACACGATAATAAATTTATCCAGATATTCACGGAAAATATCGTGCATAAAAGACTGGAAGACAGAAGGAGCATTAGAAAGTCCAAAAGGCATCACCAAATACTCGAAATGGCCCTCAGGCGTATTAAATGCGGTTTTCCACTCATCACCCTGCCTTATCCGCACAAGATTATACGCACCCCGAAGATCAATCTTAGTGAACCATTTAGCCCCCTGAATGCGAGCGAACAAATCAGTCAACAATGGCAAAGGATACTGATATTTGACTGTAATCTTATTCAAAAGACGATAATCTATGCAAGGCCTCAAGGAACCATCTTTTTTGGCCACAAAAAAAAAACCTGCTCCCAAAGGGGACGAAGATGGACGGATATGTCCCTTTTCCAAGGACTCCTTAACATAATTCCGCATAGCAGTATGCTCTGGCACTGACAGATTGAACAAACGACCTTTAGGGAATTTACTGCCAGGAATCAAATCTATAGCACAATCGCAATCCCTGTGAGGAGGAAGCGAACTGAGCTTAGGCTCCTCAAAAACCTCCCGATAATCAGACAAAAATACCGGAACCTCAGAAGGAGTAGATGAAGCGATAGAAATCGGAGATGCATCATCATGAACCCCCTGACATTCCCAGCTTAACACAGACATTGTTTTCCAGTCCAGGACTGGGTTATGAGTTTGTAACCATGGCAGACCAAGCACTAAGACATCATGTAAATTATACAGTACCAGGAAGCGAATCACCTCCTGATGAACGGGAGTCATACGCATGGTCACTTGTGTCCAGTACTGAGGTTTATTCATAGCCAAAGGTGTAGAGTCAATTCCTTTCAAAGGAATAGGAACTTCCAGAGGTTCCAGACTAAACCCACAGCGATTGGCAAATGACCAATCCATAAGACTCAGGGCAGCGCCTGAATCCACATAGGCATCGACGGAAATGGATGATAATGAACAAATCAGCGTCACAGACAGAATGAACTTAGACTGTAAAGTACCAATGGCAACAGACTTATCAATCTTTTTTGTGCGTTTAGAGCATGCTGATATAACATGAGCTGAATCACCACAATAAAAACACAATCCATTTTTCCGCCTATAATTTTGCCGTTCACTTCTGGACTGAATTCTATCACATTGCATTATCTCAGGTGCCTGTTCAGAAGACACCGCCAAATGGTGCACAGGTTTGCGCTCCCGTAAACGCCGATCAATCTGAATAGCCATAGTCATGGACTCATTCAGACCTGTAGGCGCCGGGAACCCCACCATAACATCTTTAATGGCCTCAGAAAGGCCATCTCTGAATTTTGCAGCCAGAGCGCACTCATTCCACTGAGTAAGCACCGACCATTTCCGAAATTTCTGACAATATATTTCTGCTTCATCTTGCCCCTGAGAGAGAGCCAATAAAGCTTTTTCAGCCTGAATCTCTAGGTTAGGTTCCTCATAGAGCAAACCCAATGCCAGAAAAAACGCATCCACATTGAGCAACGCAGGATCCCCTGGTGCCAATGCAAATGCCCAATTCTGAGGGTCACCCCGCAGGAAAGATATAACAATCTTGACCTGCTGAGCAGGGTCTCCAGAGGAGCGAGATTTCAAGGAAAGAAACAACTTGCAATTGTTCCTAAAATTCAGAAAACTAGATCTATCTCCAGAAAAAAACTCTGGGATAGGAATTCTAGGTTCAGACATAGGCGTATGTACAACAAAATCTTGTATATTTTGAACCTTAGCAGCAAGATTATTCAGGCTGGAAGCCAAACTCTGGACGTCCATGATAAACAGCTGAGGTCAGAGCCATTCAGGGATTAAGAGGAGGAAAGAAGCAGTCAAGCAGCAATTAAGGCTAGGCAGCAAACACTGAGGAGGGGAAAAAAAAAAAAAAAAAAAAACTTCCTCAGACTACTTTTCCTCCTACTTCAGCCAAAACGATGACCAATTTTTTCAGGCCGGCTATACTGTCATGATCCCAATGGCAGGGGATCACAAAAGGACAAGCACAAAAACAAAACAAGCTCTAGGGTGATGGAACCTGAGCTGACCGTGATCCTGAACCTAAACACACAACTAGCAGTAGCCGGGGAACGTGCCTACGATGATTCCTAGACGTCTCGCGCCAGCCGAAGAATTAACTTCCCCTATTAGAAGAAACACAGACCTCACTTGCCTCCAGAGAAACACCCCACAGAAATAGCAGCCCCCCACATGTAATAACGGTGAAATGAGAGGAAAGCACATACGCAGTTATGAAAACAGAATCAGCAAAAATGAGGCCCGCTAAAGCTAGATAGCAGACGATACAAAAGTGAACTGCGCGGTCAGCGAAAAACCCTTCAAAAAACCATCCTGAAATTACTTGAACTCATGTGCCAACTCATGGAACATGAGGAGTAATTTCAGCCCACTAGAGCAACCAGCAGCAAGGAATCACATATCTGCAAGCTGGACTAAGACAAAAATTAAGCAAAACGTGGAACAGGAAAATCAAAACTTAGCTTGTCCTGAAGATAACAGACGCAGGGAGCAGAGGTAAAAAGACACGCTGATTACATTGATAGCCGGCGAGGAAATGACAAAAAAGCCAGGTTAAATAGGAAACTCCCATAACCTGATGGAACAGGTGGACACCAGAGACCGCAGAGAACACAAGTCACCCAGTACCATCAGTAACCACCAGAGGGAGCCCAAAAACAGAACTCACAACAACAAACAAGATTATATGCCCCTCGGAGGTCAATCTTAGTAAACCAACTAGCCCCCTTAATCTGAGCAAACAAATCAGTAAGCAAAGGCAAGGGGTATTGGAATTTGACCGTGATTTTATTAAGAAGACGATAATCAATACAGGGTCTCAAGGAGCCATCCTTCATAGCAACAAAAAAGAAACCCGCTCCCAATGGTGACGAAGAGGGCCGAATATGCCCCTTCTCCAAAGACTCCTTAACATAACTCCGCATGGCGGCATGCTCTGGCACAGACAGATTGAAAAGTCGGCCCTTAGGGAACTTGCAACCAGGAATCAAGTTAATAGCACAATCACAGTCCCTGTGCGGAGGAAGGGAACTGGACTTGGGCTCATCAAATACATCCTGGAAATCCGACAAAAACTCAGGGACCTCAGAAGAGGGGGAAGAGGAAATTGACATCAAAGGAACGTCACTATGTACCCCTTGACAACCCCAACTAGTCACCGACATAGTTTTCCAATCCAGCACCGGATTATGTTCCTGTAACCATGGAAAACCCAGTACAACAACATCATGCAGGTTATGCAACACCAGAAAACGGCAATCTTTCTGATGTGCAGGAGCCATGTACATAGTCATCTGTGTCCAGTACTGAGTTTTATCCTTGGCCAAGGGTGTAGCATCAATACCCCTCAAAGGAGTAGGGCTCTGCAAAGGCTGCAAGGAAAAACCACAGCGCCTGGCGAATTCTAAGTCCATTAAGTTCAGGGCAGCGCCCGAATCCACAAATGCCATGACAGAAAAGGACGACAATGAGCAAATCAGGGTCACAGATAAGAGAAATTTAGGCTGTATAGTACTAATGGTAACAGACCTAGCGACTCTCTTAGGCTACGTTCACATTAGCGTTTTGCGTGTTTGCGTCGGGCAACGCAGCGGCGATGCATGCGTCATGCGCCCCTATATTTAACATGGGGGACGCATGGACATGCGTTGTGCTGCGTTGTGCGACGCATGCGTTTTTTTGCCGCAAGCGTCGGGCGCAGAAAACGCAACAAGTTGCATTTTTCTTGCGTCCAAATTTCGGCAAAAAAGGACGCATGCGTCGCAAAACGCAGCGTTTTTGCGTGCGTTTTGATGCGTTTTTATTTGCGTTGTGCGTTGCGTGACCGATGCAGCAGCGCACAACGCAAATGTGAACGTAGCCATAGTACGCTTAGGGCAATCAGAGATAACATGAGCAGAATCACCACAGTATAAACACAGCCTTTTCTGACGTCTGAATTCCTGCCGTTCTGCTCTAGTCAAAATCCTATCACCTTGCATAGGTTCAGGACTCTGCTCAGAGGATACTGCCATATGGTGCACAGCTTTGCGCTCGCGCAGACGCCGATCAATCTGAATGGCTAGAGACATAGATTCGCTCAAACCGGCAGGCGTAGAAAAACCCACCATAACATCTTTAAGGGCTTCAGAAAGACCTTTTCTGAAAATAGCAGCCAGAGCCTCTTCATTCCATTTAGTGAGCACAGACCATTTTCTAAATTTCTGGCAGTATAACTCTGCCGCTTCCTGACCTTGACACAAGGCCAACAGGGTTTTTTCTGCATGATCCACAGAATTAGGTTCGTCATACAATAATCCGAGCGCTTGAAAAAATGCATCAACATTCAATAATGCTGGATCCCCTGTTTCAAAAGAAAAAGCCCAGTCTTGAGGGTCACCACGCAGCAAGGATATGATGATTTTTACTTGCTGAATGGGATCACCAGAAGAACGGGGTTTCAAAGCAAAAAACAATTTGCAGTTATTTTTAAAGTTCAAAAACTTGGATCTGTCCCCAAAAAACAAATCAGGAGTAGGAATTCTAGGCTCTAAAGCTGGAGTCTGGACAACATAGTCCTGGATATTCTGTACTCTTGCAGCAAGTTGATCCACACGAGAAAACAAACCCTGAACATCCATGCCAAAGCATATATCCTGAACCACCCAGATATCAAGAGGAAAAAAAAGACAAACCAGAGCACAGAAAAAAATGGTTCAGAACTTTCTTTTCCTTCTTTTGAGGTGCATTTAATTCATTTTAGGCCACTTGTACTGTTATGATGCGGTTGTCTAGGAGCAACATGGAACGAGCTCAGAAGGAAGTGGTAACTGTACTGACCGCAGTCCCTAAGCTCAACACAACACTAGAAGTAGCCGTGGAATGCTCCTAACTCTCCCTAGGCATCTCGTCACAGCCTAAGAGCTCACTACCCCTAAAGATAGAGGCAGGAAAGCTATCTTGCCTCAGAGAAAATCCCCAAAGGATAGATTAGCCCCCCACAAATAATGACTGTGAGTGGAGAGGGAAAAGACATACACAGAATGAAACCAGGATGAGCACAGGAGGCCAGTCTAGCTAAATAGATAGGACAGGATGGAATACTGTGCGGTCAGTATAAAACATTACAAAAAATCCACGCAGAGTGTACAAAAATCTCCACACCTGACTAAAGGTGTGGAGGGTAAATCTGCTTCCCAGAGCTTCCAGCAAGACAGAATTAATTCATACTGATAAGCTGGACAAACAAAGAAAGCACAGAACGGATAAGTCCACAATCTATGGACAGAAAAGAGCAAGCAAAAACTTAGCTTTGCTGAACTGGTCAGGATAACAGGGAAATCCAAAGAGATGTGAATCCAACCAGGAACCATTTACAAGTGGCACTGGCTGAAGGAAAGAGCCAGGCCAAAATAGCAGAGCAGAAGAGACGATAAGTGGAGGCAGCTGATGACAGCTAACTCCAAGGAGCAGCCATACCACTTGAAACCACAAGAGGGAGCCCAAGAGCAGAACTCACAAAAGTGCCACTTACAACCACCGGAGGGAGCCCAAGAGTGGAATTCACAACAACAGACTGCACGCTATTAAGATGGTCTCCTTGCCCCGATTTCTATACCTGTTCCACTCCTTTCCCATCCCGTTGCCTCCTAGGAAATTCCACGAAATTCATACTATGATCTCAAAATTCATATGGCAGGGAAAAGAAACCAGAATCCGACAAAAAGTATGTTCATACACAGAAAATTAGAGGGGGCTCTCCTTACCTAATTTCATACCATATTATAAATCCGCCCAATTAGCTCAACTGACTAGCACTTGTGTGACTAACAATAAACCTAGATGGGTTAACCTAGAATCATCTTTCTTGAATCCACTCTCCTTGTCTAGCCTCCTATGGGCCAGACAGAAACTTCCACGAGGTCTCCATATTACAGCGCCATTTATAGCCCATTCCCTAATCCTTTGGAGAAAGGAAAGATTTAAGTTCAACCTCCAGTCTAAGTCCTCTCCACTAGGGTTGAGCGAAACGGGTCGTTCATTTTCAAAAGTCGCCGACTTTTGGCAAAGTCGGGTTTCATGAAACCCGATCCGACCCCTGTGCGGGGTCGGCCATGCGGTACGCGACTTTCGCGCCAAAGTCGCGTTTCAATGACGCGAAAAGCGCCATTTCTCAGCCAATGAAGGTAAACGCAGAGTGTGGGCTGCGTGATGACATAGGTCCTGGTCCCCACCATCTTAGAGAAGGGCATTGCAGTGATTGGCTTGCTGTCTGCGGCGTCACAGGGGCTATAAAGGGGAGTTCCCGCCGACCGCCATGTTACTGCTGCTGATCTGAGCTTAGGGAGAGGTTGCTGCCGCTTCGTCAGAAGCAGGGATAGCGTTAGGCAGGGTCCATTAACCACCAAACCGCTTGTGCTGTAGCGATTTCCACTGCCCAACACCACCTTCGGTGTGCAGGGACAGTGGAAGCTACATTTTTTTTTTTCCCCCTCAGCGCTGTAGCTCATTGGGCTGCCCTAGAAGGCTCCCTGATAGCTGCATTGCTGTGTGTACGCCGCTGTGCAAACCAACTGCTTTTTTCAAAGCACAAATCCTCTTGTTCCTTCCTTTCTGCACAGCTATCTTTTTGGTTTGTACACACTTTTTATTTAATTTGTGCATCAGTCCACTCCTTATTGCTGCCTGCCATACCTGGCTGAGATTACTGCAGGGAGATAGTAATTGAAGGACACTCCCTGTTTTTTTTTTTTTTTTGTGGGAGATTAAGATTGACATTTCTGCTAGAGTGCCATCCCTGTCTGTGTCATCTCTCACTCAGTGGGCCATAGAAAGCCTATATATTTTTTTGCTTGATTTGGGTTATAAAATCTACCTGAAAAAATCACTACATCAATCAGTGGGAGAAAAATATTGGCCTCAGGGCTTGTGTGCCACTCTTGACTCCTGTGTGCATCATCACTCACTCAGTGGGCCATAGAAAGCCTATTTATTTTTTTGCTTGATTTTGGTTCTAAAATCTACCTGAAAAAATCACTACATCAATCAGTGGGAGAAAAATATTGGCCTCAGGGCTTGTGTGCCACTCCTGACTCCTGTGTGCATCATCACTCACTCAGTGGGCCATAGAAAGCCCTTTTTTTTTTTTTTTTGCTTTATTTGGGTTCTAAATTCTACCTGAAAAAATCAATAAATCAATCAGTGGGAGATTAATATTGGACTTTGGGCTTGTGTGCCAGTCCTAAGCGTGCCATCTCTCTCTCTCTCAGATAGTGGGCCATAGAAAGCCTATTTATTTATTTTTTTTTTATTGGGTTTATAAATTTTCCCTGGAAAAAAAAAAAAAAGTGGGAGATTAATATTGGCCTCTGGGCTTGTGTGCCAGTCCTGAGCGTGCCATCTCTCTCACAAATAGTGGGCCATAGAAAGCCTATTTATTTATTTTTTTTTGGTTTTATAAATTCTCCCTTAAAAAAAAAGGGAGATTAATATTGGCCTTTGGGCTTGTGTGCCAGTCCTAAGCGTGCCATCTCTCTCTGTCTCTCAGATAGTGGGCCATAGAAAGCCTATTTATTATTTTTTTTATTGGGTTTATAAATTTTCCCTGGAACAAAAAAAAAAAGTGGGAGATAAATATTGGCCTCTGGGCTTGTGTGCCACTCCTGACTCCTGTGTGCGTCATCTCTCACTCAGTGGGCCATAGAAAGCCTTTTTTTTGTTTTATTTGTTTTCTAAATTCTCCCTGAAAAAATCATTTTATTTTATTTGGTTTCTAAATTCTTCCTGAAAAAATCATTTTATTCTATTTTTTTTTCCTAAAGTCTCCCTGAAAAAAACAAAAACAAAAACAAATCAGTGGGAGATTAATATTGCCCTTTCTGCTTGTGTGCCAGTCTTGACTCCTGGGTGTGCCATCTCTCTCTCTCTCTCCAATTGTGGGCCATAGAAAGCCTATTATTTTTTTAGCTTGATTTGGGTTCCAAAATCTACCTGAAAAAAAATCACTACATCAATCAGTGGGAGATAAATATTGGCCTCTGGGCTTGTGTGCCACTCCTGACTCCTGTGTGCGTCATCTCTCACTTAGTGGGCCATAGAAAGCCTTTTTTTGTTTTATTTGTTTTCTAAATTCTCCCTGAAAAAATCATTTTATTTTATTTGGTTTCTAAATTCTTCCTGAAAAAATCATTTTATTCTATTTTTTTTTTCCTAAAGTCTCCCTGAAAAAAACAAAAAAAAAAACAAATCAGTGGGAGATTAATATTGCCCTTTCTGCTTGTGTGCCAGTCTTGACTCCTGGGTGTGCCATCTCTCTCTCTCTCTCCAATTGTGGGCCATAGAAAGCCTATTATTTTTTTTAGCTTGATTTGGGTTCCAAAATCTACCTGAAAAAATCACTACATCAATCAGTGGGAGATAAATATTGGCCTCTGGGCTTGTGTGCCACTCCTGACTCCTGTGTGCGTCATCTCTCACTCAGTGGGCCATAGAAAGCCTTTTTTTGTTTTATTTGTTTTCTAAATTCTCCCTGAAAAAATCATTTTATTTTATTTGGTTTCTAAATTCTTCCTGAAAAAATCATTTTATTCTATTTTTTTTTTCCTAAAGTCTCCCTGAAAAAAAAACAAAAAAAAACAAATCAGTGGGAGATTAATATTGCCCTTTCTGCTTGTGTGCCAGTCTTGACTCCTGGGTGTGCCATCTCTCTCTCTCTCTCCAATTGTGGGCCATAGAAAGCCTATTATTTTTTTAGCTTGATTTGGGTTCCAAAATCTACCTGAAAAAATCACTACATCAATCAGTGGGAGATAAATATTGGCCTCTGGGCTTGTGTGCCACTCCTGACTCCTGTGTGCGTCATCTCTCACTCAGTGGGCCATAGAAAGCCTTTTTTTGTTTTATTTGTTTTCTAAATTCTCCCTGAAAAAATCATTTTATTTTATTTGGTTTCTAAATTCTTCCTGAAAAAATCATTTTATTCTATTTTTTTTTCCTAAAGTCTCCCTGAAAAAAACAAAACAAAAACAAATCAGTGGGAGATTAATATTGCCCTTTCTGCTTGTGTGCCAGTCTTGACTCCTGGGTGTGCCATCTCTCTCTCTCTCTCCAATTGTGGGCCATAGAAAGCCTATTATTTTTTTTAGCTTGATTTGGGTTCCAAAATCTACCTGAAAAAATCACTACATCAATCAGTGGGAGATAAATATTGGCCTCTGGGCTTGTGTGCCACTCCTGACTCCTGTGTGCGTCATCTCTCACTCAGTGGGCCATAGAAAGCCTTTTTTTGTTTTATTTGTTTTCTAAATTCTCCCTGAAAAAATCATTTTATTTTATTTGGTTTCTAAATTCTTCCTGAAAAAATCATTTTATTCTATTTTTTTTTTCCTAAAGTCTCCCTGAAAAAAAACAAACAAAAACAAATCAGTGGGAGATTAATATTGCCCTTTCTGCTTGTGTGCCAGTCTTGACTCCTGGGTGTGCCATCTCTCTCTCTCTCTCCAATTGTGGGCCATAGAAAGCCTATTATTTTTTTAGCTTGATTTGGGTTCCAAAATCTACCTGAAAAAATCACTACATCAATCAGTGGGAGATAAATATTGGCCTCTGGGCTTGTGTGCCACTCCTGACTCCTGTGTGCGTCATCTCTCACTCAGTGGGCCATAGAAAGCCTTTTTTTGTTTAATTTGTTTTCTAAATTCTCCCTGAAAAAATCATTTTATTTTATTTGGTTTCTAAATTCTTCCTGAAAAAATCATTTTATTCTATTTTTTTTTTCCTAAAGTCTCCCTGAAAAAACAAAAAACAAAAACAAATCAGTGGGAGATTAATATTGCCCTTTCTGCTTGTGTGCCAGTCTTGACTCCTGGGTGTGCCATCTCTCTCTCTCTCTCCAATTGTGGGCCATAGAAAGCCTATTATTTTTTTTAGCTTGATTTGGGTTCCAAAATCTACCTGAAAAAATCACTACATCAATCAGTGGGAGATAAATATTGGCCTCTGGGCTTGTGTGCCACTCCTGACTCCTGTGTGCGTCATCTCTCACTCAGTGGGCCATAGAAAGCCTTTTTTTGTTTTATTTGTTTTCTAAATTCTCCCTGAAAAAATCATTTTATTTTCTTTGGTTTCTAAATTCTTTCTGAAAAAATCATTTTATTCTATTTTTTTTTTTTCCTAAAGTCTCCCTGAAAAAAAAAAAAAAATCAAATCAGTGGGAGATTAATATTTACATTTGTGCTTCAGTGACAGTCCTGCGTGTGTGGCATCTCTCTAATTTGTTGCCACCAACAACAGAGTGTGTAACATTGTGCCTGATTTTCGTTGTGGTCTCACTCACCTGTAAAGGGGTAGCTAAATCATACTGAAGTTATAGCTCACCGTGTAATTTGTGTGACAGCAACAAATACCGTTAGTTTGTTTACGTTTTTAAAACAATGAGGAAGTATGGTGGAAGAGGTCGTGGCCGGGGGCGTTCATTGTCAGCTGGTAATGAGGGTAGAGGTAGTGGTGGAGCATCAGCTGGTCGTGGGAAAAAAAATATTGCACCTAAGTCTGGAGCTGTGGAGCCAGGTTCGTCGTCTGGCTACACAAGGCCTCGAACGCTCCCTTTTCTGGGAGTAGGAAAACCGCTTTTAAAGCCGGAGCAGCAAGAGCAAGTTTTGGCTTATCTTGCTGACTCAGCCTCTAGCTCTTTTGCCTCCTCTCGTGAAACTGGTAAATGTCAAAGCAGCGCGTCGTTAGTGGATGTTCACGGTCAGGGACAAGTCGCTTCCTTGTCCTCTTCAGCAAAAACAACAACAGAGAAGAATGCAGCAGGCGACACAACGGGTTACTCCATGGAGCTCTTTACACATACCGTCCCTGGCTTAGAAAGTGAAGCAGTTAACAGTCCATGCCCATTACAAGTTGAATCTGACATGGAGTGCACTGATGCACAGCCACAGCCAGACTACTATGCTGGTCCTTTGACTCAGACCACAACATTGCCCTCGCAGGGTGCTGATCAAGAATCAGACCCTGATGAGACTATGTTGCCCCATCACGAACGCTATACCACCGACCGACACGGTGACACAGACGAAGTTGCACACGAGCTACAAGAAGAGGTAATAGATGACCCAGTTCTTGACCCCGATTGGCAGCCATTGGGGGAACAGGGTGCAGGCGGCAGCAGTTCTGAAGCGGAGGAGGAGGGGCCGCAGCAGGCATCAACATCGCAACAGGTTCCATCTGCCGGGCCCGTATCTTTCCCAAAACGCGTGGCAAAGCTAAAACCTGTTGGAGGACAGCGTGGCCATCCGGTTAAAGCTCAGTCTGCAATGCCTGAAAAGGTATCCGATGCTAGAAAGAGTGAAGTCTGGCATTTTTTTAAACAACATCCAATTGATCAGCGCAAAGTCATCTGTCAAAAATGTTCAACTACCTTAAGCAGAGGACAGAATCTGAAAAGTCTCAATACAAGTTGCATGCATAGACATTTAACCACCATGCATTTGCAAGCCTGGACTAACTACCAAACGTCCCTTAAGGTTGTAGCACCCTCGGCCAATGAAGCTAGTCAGCAACGCAACATCCCTTCCGGCAGTGTAGGGCCACCATTTTCCGCACCACCTGCAGTATCTGTGCAGGTTTCTTTGCCAGGCCAAAGCCGTCAGGGTCAGGGAATCACCAGTTTCATAGTAGGAAACACTGCATCTAGGGCACCGGTGGCAACAATACCATCTCCCACCGTCTCTCAGTCTGCCATGTCCACCGGCACCCCCGCTAGTTCCACGATCTCCAGCTCTCCAGTCCAGCTCACCCTACATGAGACTATGGTTAGAAAAAGGAAGTACTTAGCCTCGCATCCGCGTACACAGGGTTTGAACGCACACATAGCTAGACTAATCTCGTTAGAGATGATGCCCTACCGGTTAGTTGAAAGCGAAGCTTTCAAAGCCCTGATGGACTACGCTGTACCACGCTACGAGCTACCCAGTCGACACTTTTTTTCCAGAAAAGCCATCCCAGCCCTCCACCAGCATGATAAAGAGCGCATCGTCCATGCACTCAGGCAATCTGTGAGCACAAAGGTGCACCTGACAACAGATGCATGGACCAGTAGGCATGGCCAGGGACGTTACGTGTCCATCACGGCACACTGGGTAAATGTGGTGGATGCAGGGTCCACAGGGGACAGCAAGTTTGGGACAGTTCTGCCTAGCCCACGGTCTAGGAAACAATTGGCTGTAGCCGTTCGCACCCCCTCCTCCTCCTCTTCGTCCTCCTGCAGAAGCGAGAGCTCGTCCACAGACCGCAGTCGCACAACCACTCCATCCGCAGCTGCCACTGTTGCACACCAGGTCTCCCATTATGGGGCAGCTACTGGCAAACGTCAGCAGGCTGTATTGGCTATGAAGTGTTTGGGCGACAACAGACACACCGCGGAAGTTCTGTCCGAGTTCTTGCAGAAAGAAACGCAGTCGTGGCTGGGCACTGTAGATCTTGAGGCAGGCAAGGTAGTGAGTGATAACGGAAGGAATTTCATGGCTGCCATCTCCCTTTCCCAACTGAAACACATTCCTTGCCTGGCTCACACCTTAAACCTGGTGGTGCAGTGCTTCCTGAAAAGTTATCCGGGGTTATCCGACCTGCTCCTCAAAGTGCGTGGACTTTGCTCACATATCCGCCGTTCGCCCGTACACTCCAGCCGTATGCAGACCTATCAGCATTCTTTGAACCTTCCCCAGCATCGCCTAATCATAGACGTTGCAACAAGGTGGAACTCAACACTGCACATGCTTCAGAGACTGTGTGAACAGAGGCGGGCTGTTATGTTTTTGTGGGAGGATACACATACACGGGCAGGCAGTAGGATGGCAGACATGGAGTTGTTAGGTGTGCAGTGGTCGAAGATTCAAGACATGTGTCAAGTCCTTCAGTGTTTTGAGGAATGCACACGGCTGGTTAGTGCAGACAACGCCATAATAAGCATGAGCATCCCCCTAATGCGTCTGCTAATGCAAAGTTTGACGCACATAAAGGATCAGGCGTCTGCAGCTGAGGAAGAGGAAAGCCTTGATGACAGTCAGCCATTGTCTGGCCAGGGCAGTGTACAGGACGAGGTAGCGGGCGAAGAGGAGGAGGAGGACGAGGAGGATGATGGGGATGATTATATTTTTAATGAGGAAGCTTTTCCGGGGCCACTGGAAATTGGTGGCGCGGCAAGGCCGGGTTCTGGTTTTTTGAGGGACACAAGTGACGTGGATTTGCCTGAAACTGCCCCTCAACCAAGCACAACCGCAGATTTGAGAACTGGAACTTTGGCCCACATGGCGGATTATGCCTTACGTATCCTCAAAAGGGACACACGCATAACTAAAATGATGAATGATGACGATTACTGGTTGGCCTGCCTCCTTGATCCTCGCTATAAAGGCAAATTGCAAAATATAATGCCACATGAGAACTTGGAACTAATATTAGCAACCAAACAATCAACTCTTGTTGACCGTTTGCTTCTGGCATTCCCTGCACACAGCGCCCGTGATCGTTCTCACACGAGCTGCAGGGGCCAGCAGACCAGAGGAGTTAGAGGGGCAGAAATCAGAAGTGGCGTTGGCCAGAGGGGTTTTCTGACCAGGTTGTGGAGTGATTTTGCTATGACCGCAGACAGGACAGGTACTGCAGCATCAATTCAAAGTGACAGGAGACAACATTTGTCCAGTATGGTTACAAACTATTTTTCATCCCTTATCGATGTTCTTCCTCAACCGTCATTCCCATTTGATTACTGGGCATCAAAATTAGACACCTGGCCAGAATTGGCAGAATATGCATTGCAGGAGCTTGCTTGCCCGGCAGCTAGTGTCCTATCAGAAAGAGTATTCAGTGCTGCAGGTTCAATACTAACAGAAAAAAGGACTCGTCTGGCTACCCAAAATGTAGATGATCTAACCTTCATTAAAATGAACCACAACTGGATTTCGAAATCTTTTGCCCCCACCTTGCCCGGCTGACACCTAGCTTTCCTATGAAAAGGTCTTGCCTGTGGACTATTCTGAATGCCTTTTCCAATCTCGTAATTTTCTGCACCTGATTGTCCAGCATACGACATGTTTACACCTCACTAAATGGCCAAACTCCCCACACGGGGCCGTGGTATCGACACTTGGCGACAGCACCCGTGAGAGTGCAGTTTGTCTGAAGAGGTGGGTGAGCCCGCTTTTGGTCGACGGCACTGCCACTGGGTCCCTCCTAGTACAATAAAGTGTCTCTGGCGGTGGTGGTGCGCACCCAACGTCAGACACACCGTTGTAATATGAGGGGCCCTGGGCCTGTACCGCCGGCCACAAGACAGTTTCCCCCCACCCCAGCTCAAACAGTGCTCTACCACTTGCAAAATTATCTCACAGCTCCACCAATGTTTAGTCTATGCGCTGACATCCTTCAATGCCTGCCACTGACAATACCATTGTATTGACATTTTTGTTATGTTAGGCCTTCGATGCCTGTCTGTGGTCACTCCTTCCACTAGGCCTCCACTGACCACACCACTGCTGCCCGTGTACCCCTGTAACCAATTTAAAATTGCCTACAGCCATGTGTTATTATTTTAGGCCTTCGATGCCTGTCTGCGGTGACTCCTTCCACTAGGCCTCCACTGACCACACCACTGCTGCCCGTGTATCCCTGGAACCAATTTAAAATTGCCTACAGCCATGTGTTATTATTTTAGGCCTTCGATGCCTGTCTGCGGTGACTCCTTCCACTAGGCCTCCACTGACCACACCACTGCTGCCCGTGTACCCCTGTAACCAATTTAAAATTGCCTACAGCCATGTGTTATTATTTTAGGCCTTCGATGCCTGTCTGCGGTGACTCCTTCCACTAGGCCTCCACTGACCACACCACTGCTGCCCGTGTACCCCTGGAACCAATTTAAAATTGCCTACAGCCATGTGTTATTATTTTAGGCCTTCGATGCCTGTCTGTGGTCACTCCTTCCACTAGGCCTCCACTGACCACACCACTGCTGCCCGTGTACCCCTGTAACCAATTTAAAATTGCCTACAGCCATGTGTTATTATTTTAGGCCTTCGATGCCTGTCTGCGGTGACTCCTTCCACTAGGCCTCCACTGACCACACCACTGCTGCCCGTGTACCCCTGGAACCAATTTAAAATTGCCTACAGCCATGTGTTATTATTTTAGGCCTTCGATGCCTGTCTGCGGTCACTCCTTCCACTAGGCCTCCACTGACCACACCACTGCTGCCCGTGTACCCCTGTAACCAATTTAAAATTGCCTACAGCCATGTGTTATTATTTTAGGCCTTCGATGCCTGTCTGCGGTGACTCCTTCCACTAGGCCTCCACTGACCACACCACTGCTGCCCGTGTACCCCTGTAACCAATTTAAAATTGCCTACAGCCATGTGTTATTATTTTAGGCCTTCGATGCCTGTCTGCGGTGACTCCTTCCACTAGGCCTCCACTGACCACACCACTGCTGCCCGTGTACCCCTGGAACCAATTTAAAATTGCCTACAGCCATGTGTTATTATTTTAGGCCTTCGATGCCTGTCTGCGGTCACTCCTTCCACTAGGCCTCCACTGACCACACCACTGCTGCCCATGTACCCCTGGAACCAATTTAAAATTGCCTACAGCCATGTGTTATTATTTTAGGCCTTCGATGCCTGTCTGCGGTCACTCCTTCCACTAGGCCTCCACTGACCACACCACTGCTGCCCGTGTACCCCTGGAACCAACATCAGAAAATATAAAAATAAGTATTTTGCTTATAAAAAAGAAAATACTGGAGAGATATCAAATGCAGACATTTTAACATTAAAAACAAACACATACAACAAAAATCTGGTACAGTACTAAAAATGGCCACCAGCTACAATAACTTTCTCCTGCAAGTAGTTAACTGAAAGGTTTTTTCAATTTTAAACACAGATATGGCATCCACCGAGTGTTGTCCTGTCGCGTCTTCTTTATATTATTGCCAAGAAGATGCAAAACAATGAAAATAATAAAATCATTATTTACCAAAAAAATAGAGTAAGTCAAAACCACATTGCAAATAAACATTCATTACAAATAAAGAAGCAGGGCGCGTCCGAGGGTGAGTATATACCTAATAAGAATATAATCACCCTCGGACGCGCCCTGCTTCTTTCCGACAGCCTTCCTTCCTAAGAATCAGCCCTTCCGTGGTGTAGAGAGAGGGTTTGTTACACTCCAAGGTGTTCCCCAGGTTGCCTTTCCTGAGCTTCGATCTTCCGGCTCTCGTTTAGTAGTTGTTGGAAACTACGCTGCATTGGGCCTACAAATTGGGTATGGGGTGTAGAGAGATTGTGTGTTCCACTCCAAGGTGTTCCCCAGGTTGCCTTTCCTGAGCTTCGATCTTCCGGCTCTCGTTTAGTAGTTGTTGGAAACTACGCTGCATTAGGCCTACAAATTGGGTATGGGGTGTAGAGAGATGGTGTGTTCCACTGTAGAGAGATGGTGTGTTCCACTCCAAGGTGTTCCCCAGGTTTCCTCTCCATTGCTTCGATCTTCCGGCTCTCGTTTAGTAGTTGTTGGAAACTACGCTGCATTAGGCCTACAAATTGGGTATGGGGTGTAGAGAGATGGTTTGTTACACTCCAAGGTGTTCCCCAGGTTTCCTCTCCATTGCTTCGATCTTCCGGCTCTCGTTTAGTAGTTGTTGGAAACTACGCTGCATTAGGCCTACAAATTGGGTATGGGGTGTAGAGAGATGGTGTGTTACACTCCAAGGTGTTCCCCAGGTTTCCTCTCCATTGCTTCGATCTTCCGGCTCTCGTTTAGTAGTTGTTGGAAACTACGCTGCATTGGGCCTACAAATTGGGTATGGGGTGTAGAGAGATGGTGTGTTCCACTCCAAGGTGTTCTCCAGGTTGCCTTTCCTGAGCTTCGATCTTCCGGCTCTCGTTTAGTAGTTGTTGGAAACTACGCTGCATTAGGCCTACAAATTGGGTATGGGGTGTAGAGAGATGGTGTGTTACACTCCAAGGTGTTCCCCAGGTTTCGTCTCCATTGCTTCGATCTTCCGGCTCTCGTTTAGTAGTTGTTGGAAACTACGCTGCATTAGGCCTACAAATTGGGTATGGGGTGTAGAGAGATGGTGTGTTCCACTGTAGAGAGATGGTGTGTTCCACTCCAAGGTGTTCCCCAGGTTTCCTCGCCAATGCTTCGATCATCATGCTCTCGTTTAGTAGTTGTTGGAAACTACGCTGCATTAGGCCTACAAATTGGGTATGGGGTGTAGAGAGATGGTGTGTTCCACTCCAAGGTGTTCTCCAGGTTGCCTTTCCTGAACTTCTATCTTCAGGCTCTCATTAAATTGTGGTTAAACGGAACAACTGCATTTGGCGTACTAGTTGGTTTGGGGCCTACTATCGGTGTCTGCCGCTCCTTGCTGTTCTCCTGGTTTCCTGTCCTGAAATTCCGTTTTCAGGCGCTCGTTAAGTAGTTGTTAATGTTAGACTGCATTTGGCCTACTAGTTGGGTTGGGGCCTACTATCGGTGTCTGCCACTCCTTGCTGTTCTCCTCCACTGAACAAAGCTGTGCCGCCTGTTTACTACGGTTGCCAATTTTGAACTGCATTTCGACTACTTACTGATTTGGGCCTACTCTCTGTGTCAGCCTCTCATTCCAGTTGTCCTCCACTTCAATGCCCCCTGATTAGTCCTGTGTTACCAATTTTGAACTGCATTTAGCCCACTTTATTCTTTGGGCCTATATCTGTGTTTCCTCCTCATCCTGCCCATTGCCCAGCCAGTGATAGATGAGTCTGCTGGTACATTGACCCATAACGCAACATTTCCCGTGCACGCTACACTGCAAGATTGTGACCCTGCTGAAAGTCAGGTCCCCCTTCCCGCATACCATACCACCTTATACGGGGACAAACAGGAAGGTGCAGATGAAAGTGCAGGTTCCTTCATCAGGTGGGGGGAGGAATACTAGTTGGCAACGTCACTGGCACAGGGCCTCTCATGGTACGCAAAAGTGTTGCTGCCGGTGGGAGGCGCCCCCGCCGTGCAAACACACCGCTGTACTTTGAGGGGCCCTGTGCCAGTGCCAATGCCAACGAGTGGGCCCCCCCTGCTTGCTCAGGTTCACAGCACTTGCAAAGTTGAAATACTTACCTCTCTCTGCTCCACTGCCGTGACGTGGTCCAGATTTCCTGGGCCCACTAATTACTTGAACCAGCCCTACCCACCACAACTTTAGCCAAATGACCCCCAATTTCAAATGCCTTCCAATTATTATAAGGTAAATTACGCTTGACAAGCTTCATTAAGAAGAATGGATGGTTTTGACATTAAAATGGGCACTCTAGGTGTTTTCCTGGCCCCCACTCACTGCCGACTATGCTGCCCCATTGACTTGCATTGGGTTTCGTGTTTCGGTCGATCCCGACTTTACGTCATAATCGGGCGATTTCACTCGACCCGACTTTTGAGATAGTCGGGTTTCGCGAAACCCGGCTCGACTCTAAAAAGGTCAAGGTCGCTCAACTCTACTCTCCACTAACCCCCCTTTTCCATAACCCCATGTTTACCCCTGGGCTAGACCCTCGCCCATTCTCCTGATGGATAGCCAATGGAATAACTATTTTAAAACACCTTTGCATGCTCTTTAATACAATACTAACCACATAGGAATTTATGCAAAAATATATACCACCATCTACAGAGACTCTACGCGTATGTCAGATATTCCATTTCGCAGAACAAATCCTACAACATAAGATCCCATTTTGTGCAACTGGTTTTGGGCAGAGATGTCTGGATGATCCTCTGGGTAAGGGTACTATCTCCCTGTTATATTCATCTCTGAACACCTCACATGGGGACAAAAAATTTAAATATATGATACAGTGGGAGGAAGATCTGGATATAAACATGTCTTTAGAGGATTGGCGGCAAAGTTGTGATGTGCTCTCCAGGGGTAGTTGCCAGACCTCTCTGGTTGAGACATCTATCAAAATCCTCCACAGAACATACCAAGTACCGAGTAGACTCCACTCCATATACCCAAATATAACAGATAAATGCTTTAGAGGTTGTGGTCTCCTAGGAGATATGAAGCACATATGGGGGGAATGACCATTTGTCTCCACCCTATGGCAAAAGGTTAAACTCACAGTGGAACGATTGTATGGCAGAGCGATCCGGCTCGAGCCGGCAGTGTTTCTAATGGGAGCTAAACACCCAGGTTTTTCTAATAAATTTCATAAACTGGTAAACCAGCTTTGTATGACCACTAAACTCCATATAGCAGCCAAGTGGAAATCACCTTTACTTTCTTTATCGATGATTAGAGACAAGATGAATACAATACTACTTTATGAGCGTATTCAAGCTACAAGAAATGATATGTGGGACACATTCTACCAAGTCTGGAAACCATGGATGGAATTGGACTCTAATCTAAACTTAAGTCAGGCCTTAATCTTGTCTATATGAAGCTATTGGCCAGCGGTGTCCAGATATAGATCCTTACACCTAAATAAGGGGACTTGAGTGACTGAACCTCATGGAGAAGAGCTTATGTAAAAAAGGGAATAAAGAGAAAAAGTAAAAAGAAAAAAAGGGAAAAAATACATATATATCAATGGACCTATGCTTGGGTTGCGTCCTTGGGGCGGTTGGGGGGGGGGAGGTTATCCTTCTTCGCCTCGTCGTCCTACTCCGCTGCTTATAAATGTAAGGTACTATGTGGATTCTCTTTCTCTATTTAGTTCCCCCCAGTGTATTTGTTCCTTGGTCTCTGTCTACTGTTTTACGTCTGTGAAGATATGTTTATATATGTATTTTTTTTTTTATGTAAGTATATAGCGCTCCCCTGCGCCGGAGTCTGTTTCAAATTTACTCTGTTTATGAAAATAAAATTCATTGAAACATAAAAAAAGTAAAATGGATTTGCCAGTTTATGGCAGATAAACCATATATACTCAAGTATAAGCCGACCCAGGTATAAGCCGAAACCCCTAATTTTGCCAAAAAAACTGGGAAAACTTAATGACTCGAGTATAAGCCTAGGGTGAGAAATGCAGCAGCTACTGGTAAATTTCAAAAATAAAAATAGATACCAATAAAAGTAAAATTAATTGAGACATCAGTAGGTTTAAGTGTTTTGAATAGCTATATTGAATCAGGAGCCTCATATAATGCTCCATAAAGTTCATGATGGGCCCTATAAGATGCTCCATACAAAATATGCCCCATATACTGCTCCATAAAGTTCATGATGGGACCCATAAGATGCTTCATACAAAAATATGCCCCATATAATGCTGCACAAAGGTTGATTATGGCCCCATAAGATGTTCCATAGAAACATTTGCCCCATACAATGCTGCATAAAGGTTGATTATGGTTCCATAAGATGCTCCATAGAAAATGTGCCCCATATAATGCTGAATGAAGTTTGATTATGGTCCCATAAGATGCTCCATAGAAAATGTGCCTCATATAATGCTGCACAAAGGTTTATTATGGCCCCATAAGATGCTCCATAGAAACATTTGCCCCATATATCGCTGCATAAAGGTTGATTATGGTCCCATAAGATGCTCCATAGAAAAATTTGCCCCATATAACGCTGCATAAAGGTTGATTATGGTTCAATAAGATGCTCCATAGAAAATGTGCCCCATATAATGCTGAATGAAGTTTGATTATGGTCCCATAAGATGCTCCATAGAAAATGTGCCTCATATAATGCTGTACAAAGGTTTATTATGGCCCCATAAGATGCTCCATAGAAACATTTGCCCCGTATAACGCTGCATAAAAGTTGATTATGGCCCAATAAGATGCTTCATAGAAACATTTGCCCCATATAACGCTGCATAAAGGTTGATTATGGTCCCATAAGATGCTCCATAGAAACATTTGCCCCATATAACGCTGCATAAAGGTTGATTATAGTCCCATAAGATGCTTCATAGAAACATTTTCCCCACATAATGCTGCACAAAGGTTGATTATGGCCCCATAAGATGCTCCATAGAAACATTTTCCCCATATAACGCTGCACAAAGGTTGATTATAGCCCCATAAGAAGTTCCATAGAAACATTTGCCCCATACAATGCTGGACAAAGGTTGATTATGGCCCCATAAGATGCTCCATAGAAATATTTGCCCCATATGCTGCTGCTGCAATAAAAAAAATGACATACTCACCTCTTGTCCTGTGCAGGCAGGGACACTGGCACTTGCGATATTCAGCTGTCCCCGTTCCACCGCCACGCGCTGCTGTTTTCCATCTCTCTGCAGTGTGTCCAGGCAGAGGGCAGCACGCACGCTAAACATGTCATCGCGCCCTCTGACCTGAACGTCACAGCCAGAGGATGCGGAAGACACAGCGGCGCGCGGCAGTGGAATGGGGACAGGTGAATATCACAATACTCACCATCCCCCGTTATACTCACCCTTCCGGCGTGGTCCCTGCTTCTCTGATGCGATGGTCTCTGACACCGGAAACTTGTTCCTGTGTTCAGTGGTCACTGGTACTATGCATTAAAGCAATAAATATGCGCTCCACCCTTATGGGAGTGGAGTCGCGTCCATATTCATTACTTTAACCCCTTAGCGACCGCCGATATGCCTTTTAACGGCGGCCGCTAAGGGTACTTAAACCACAGCGCCGTTAATTAACGGCGCTGTGGAAAAAGTAAATAGCACCCCCCAGAGTCGGATTTTCTCCGGGGTCTCGGCTGCCGGGGGTAGCCGAGACCCCAGAGAACATGATTCGGGGGTTTTTTAACCCACCCCGCATTTGCGATCGCCGGTAGTTAACCGTTTACCGGCGATCGCAAAAAAAAAAATGCGATCTCTTTTTAATTTCTCTATCCTCCGATGTGATCGCACATCTGAGGATAGAGAAAAGGGGTCCCAGGTAGCCCCCCAATACTTACCTATCTTCCCCGATGCTTCTCGTGGCTCCCGGTGGGCGCCGCCATCTTGAAAATGGCGGGCGCATGCGCAGTGCGCCGGCCGGCCGGCCCCGCGAGAATCTTTGGGTCTCGGCTGCTGGGGGTAGCCGAGACCCCAAAGAGCATGATCTAGGGTCGGTTTTAGCGACCCCTGTTTTGCGATCGCCGGTAATTAACTGTTTACCGGCTACCGCAAAAAAAAAAAAGCTAAGTGTAATTCTCTGTCCTCTGATGTGATCGCACATCAGAGGACAGAGAAATAGGGGGATTGGGGGACCCTATCATACTCACCTGTGTCCCTGGATCCTCCTGCTGCTCCTCCTGGCCGCCGGCATCTTCTGGGCAAAAGAAAATGTGCAGTGCGCCCGCCATCTGACTCCATCTGCCGGCCGGCAGGAGAAGAGCAGTTGGGGCTAAAATTAGGGTTAGGGTTATGGTTAGGGGTAGGGTTAGGGGTAGGGTTAGGGGTAGAGTTAGGGGTAGGGTTATGGGTAGGGTTAGGGGTAGGGTTAGGGCTAGGGTTAGGGGTAGGGTTAGGGCTAGGGTTAGGGGTAGGGTTAGGGTTAGGGGTAGAGTTAGGGCTAGGGGTAGGGTTAGGGGTAGGGTTAGGGCTAGGGTTAGGGTTAGGGCTAGGGGTAGGGTTAGGGTTAGGGCTAGGGGTAGGGGTAGGGTTAGGGCTAAATTTAGGGTTAGGGTTGGGGCTAAATTTAGAGTTAGGGTTGGCGCTAAATTTAGGGTTAGGCTTCTTTCACACTTACGTCGGTACGGGGCCGTCGCAATGCATCGGCCCGACATACCGACGCACGTTGTGAAAATTGTACACAACATGGGCAGCGGATGTAGTTTTTCAACGCATCCGCTGCCCAATCTATGTCCTGGGGAGGAGGGGGCGGAGTTACGGCCACGCATGCGCGGTCAGAAATGGCGGATGCGACGTACAAAAAAACGTTACATTGAACGTTTTTTTGTGCTGACGGTCCGCCAAAACACTGATCCAGTGCACTACGGACGCGACGTGTGGCCATCCGTCACGATCCGTCGGCAATACAAGTCTATGGGCAAAAAACGCATCCTGCGGGCACATTTGCAGGATCCGTTTCTTGTCCAAAATGACGGATTGCGATGAATGCCAAACAACGCAAGTGTGAAAGTAGCCTTAGGGTTAGGGTTGGGGCTAAAGTTAGGGTTAGAGTTGGGATTAGGGTTAGGGTTTGGATTAGGGTTAGGGTTGGCATTAGGGTTACGCTTAGGATTAGGGTTAGGTTTGGGATTAGGGTTAAGGTTAGGGTTGTGATTAGGGGTGTATTGGGATTAGGGTTAGGTTTGAGGTTAGTGTTGAGATTAGGATTAGGGGTGTGTTGGATGTAGGGTTTTGATTAGGGTTATGGTTAGGGTTGACATTAGGGTTGTTTTGGGGTAAGGGTTGGGATTATCGTTAGGGTTAGTGATTAGGATTATGGATCGGGTTGGGATTAGGGTTAGGGGTGTGTTGGAGTTGGGTTGGAGCTAGAATTGGGGGGTTTCCACTGTTTAGGTACATCAGGGGGTCTCCAAACACGACAGCCAATTTTGCGCTCAAAAAGTCAAATGGTGCTCCCTCCCTTCTGAGCTCTGCCGTGCGCCCAAACAGTGGGTTACCCCCACATATTTGGCATCAGCATACTCGGGATAAATTGGACAACAACTTCTGGGGTCCAATTTCTCTTGTTACCCTTGTGAAAATAAAAACTTGGGGGCTACAAAATCCTTTTTGTGGAAAAATATATATATTTTTTTTATGACTCTGCATTATACACTTCTGTGAAGCACTTGGGCATTCAAAGTTCTCACCACACATCTATATAAGTTCCTTGAGGGGTCTAGTTTCCAAAACGGGGTCACTTGTGGGGGGTTACTACTGATTAGGTACATCAGGGGCTCTGCAAACGCAACATAACGCCCACAGACCATTCTATCTAAGTCTGCATTCCAAAACGGCGCTCCTTCCCTTCCGAGCTCTGCCGTGCGTCCAAACAGTGGTTTACACACCCACATATGGGGCATCAGCATACTCAGGATAAATTGGACAAAAACTTTAGTGGTCCAATTTCTCCTGTTACCCTTGTGAAAATAAAAACTTGGGGGCTACAATATCTTTTTTGTGGAAAAAAAAAAATTTTTTATTTTCACGACTCTGCATTCTAAACTTCTGTGAAGCACTTGGGCATTCAAAGTTCTCACCACACATCTAGATAAGTTCCTTGGAGGGTCTAGTTTCCAAAATGGGGTCACTTGTGGAGGGTTTCTACTGGCTAGGTACATCAGGGGCTCTGCAAACGCAACATAATGCCCGCAGACCATTCTATCAAAGTCTGCATTCCAAAACGGCGCTCCTTCCTTCCGAGCTCTGCCGTGCGCCCAAACAGTGGTTTACCCCCACATATGGGTTACCAGCATACTCAGGACAAATTGGACAACAACTTTTGGGGTCCAATTTCTCTTGTTACCCTTGTGAAAATAAAAACTTGGGGGCTAAAAAATCTTTTTTGTGGAAAAAAAAAATATTTTTTATTTTCACGACTCTGCATTATAAACTTCTGTGAAGCACTTGGGCATTCAAAGTTCTCACCACACATCTAGATAAGTTCCATGGGGGGTCTAGTTTCCAAAATGGGGTCGCTTGTGGGGGATTTCTACTGTTTAGGCACATCAGGGGCTCTCCAAACGCGACATGGCGTCCAATCTCAATTCCAGCCAATTCTACATTGAAAAAGTAAAATGGCACTCCTTCTCTTCCAAGCTCTGCGGTGCACCCAAACAGTGGTTTACCCCCACATATTGGGTATCGTCGCACTCAGGACAAATTGCACAACAACTTTTGTGGTCTAATTTCTTCTCTTACCCTTGGGAAAATAAAAAATTGTGGGGGAAAAGATCATTTTTGTGAAAAAATAAGATTTTTTATTTTTACGGCTCTGCATTACAAACTTCTGTGAAGCACTTGTTGGGTCAAAGTGCTCACCACACATCTAGATAAGTTCCTTAAGGGGTCTACTTTTCAAAATGGTGTCACTTGTGAGGGGTTCCAATGTTTAGGCACATCAGGGGCTCTCCAAACGCAACATGGCGTCCCATCTCAATTCCAGTCAATTTTGCATTGAAAAGTCAAATGGCGCTCCTTTCCTTCCGAGCTCTGCCATGCGCCCAAACAGTGGTTTACCCCCACATATGGGGTATCGTCGCACTCAGGACAAATTGCACAACAATTTCTGTGGTCTAATTTCTAATGTTACCCTTGTGAAAATAAAAATTTGTGGGCAAAAAGATCATTTTTGTAGAAAAAATGCAATTTTTTTTTCACGGCTCTACATTATAAACTTCTGTGAAGCACATGGGGGTTCAAAGTGCTCACCACACATCTAGATAAGTTCCTTAAGGAGTCTAGTTTCCAAAATGGGGTCACTTGTGGGGGATTTCTACTGTTTAGGCACATCAGGGGCTCTCCAAACGCGACATGGCGTCCAATCTCAATTCCAGCCAATTCTACATTGAAAAAGTAAAACGGCACTCCTTCTCTTCCAAGCTCTGCGGTGCGCCCAAACAGTGGTTTACCCCCACATATTGGGTATCAGTGTACTCAGGAGAAATTGCACTACAACATTTGTGGTCTAATTTCTAATGTTACCCTTGTGAAAATAAAAATTTGTGGGCAAAAATATCATTTTTGTAGAAAAAATGCGATTTTTTTTTTCACGGCTCTACATTATAAACTTCTGTGAAGCACATGGGGGTTCAAGTGCTCACCACACATCTAGATAAGTTCCTTAAGGGGTCTAGTTTCCAAAATGGGGTCAGTTGTGGGGGGTTTCTACTGTTTAGGCACATCAGGGGCTCTCCAAACGCGACATGGCGTCCAATCTCAATTCCAACCAATTCTACATTGAAAAAGTAAAACGGCGCTCCTTCACTTCCAAGCTCTGCGGTGCGCCCAAACAGTGGTTTACCCTCACATATGGGGTATCGACGTATTCAGGAGAAATCGCACAACAACTCTTGTGGTCTAATTTCTCCTGTTACCCTTGTGAAAATAAGAATTTGTGGGCGAAAAGATCATTTTTGTGTAAACAAAAGCGATTTTTCATTTTCACGGCTCTACGTTAAAAACTTCTGTGAAGCACTTGGGGGTTCAAAGTGCTCACCACACATCTAGATAAGTTCCTTAAGTGGTCTAGTTTCCAAAATGGTGTCACTTGTGGGGGGTTTCCACTGTTTAGGCACATCAGGGGCTCTCTAAACGTGACATGGTGTCCGATCTCAATTCCAGCCAATTCTGCATTGAAAAAGTCAAACGGCGCTCCCTCACTTCTAAGTTCTGCGGTGCGCCCAAAAAGTGGTTTACCCCCACATATGGGGTATTGGCGTATTCAGGAGAAATTGCATAACAAAATTTATGGTTACATTTCTGTTTTTACACTTGTGAAAATAAAAAAAATGGTTCTGAATTAAGATGTTTGCAAAAAAAAGTTAAATGTTCATTTTTTCCTTCCACATTGTTTCAGTTCCTGTGAAGCACGTAAAGGGTTAAAAAACTTCTTGAATGTGGTTTTGAGAACCTTGAGGGGTGTAGTTTTTAGAATGGTGTCACACTTCATTATTTTCTATCATATAGACCCCTCAAAATGACTTCAAATGTGATGTGGTCCCTAAAAAAAAATGGTGTTGTAAAAATGAGAAATTGCTGGTCAACTTTTAACCCTTATAACTCCCTAATAAAAAAATATTTTGTTTCCAAAATTGTGCTGATGTAAAGTAGACATGTGGGGAATGTTATTTGTTAACTATTTTTCGTGACATATCTCTCTGATTTAAGGGCATAAAAATACAAAGTTTGAAAATTGAAAATTTTTAAAAATTTTCGCCATATTTCCATTTTTTTCATAAATAATCGCAAGCAATATCGAAGAAATGTTACCACTAACATGAAGTACAATATGTCACGAAAAAACATTCTCAGAATCAGCGGGATCCATTGAAGCTTTCCAGAGTTATAACCTCATAAAGTGACAGTGGTCAGAATTGCAAAAATTGGCCCGGTCATTAAGTACCAAATTGGCTCTGTCACTAAGGGGTTAATGAGCGGTACCACGTGGCTGCTGAAAACAGGAAGAGCTGCGGGCAGCGGAGAAGCAGGGACATGCAGAGATGTGCCGGGAGCAGGTCAGTATGATGTGACAGCTGCCGCTCATACTCGAGTAAATATGGTAAGCAGAATGAAACCAACTCCCTGGATATTTACTTGTTTCCTCTGGGTACATTGTAAAAGCACTGAAGCCATGCAAATTCACATGTTCTCACATATTTTATCAAGAAAATTTGATTCACAGAAAAATTATTCTAAACACATTTAATCTCCCTTATTATGTTCTGGGGTCCAGAATGATTCTAAAGCACAATAACAGTAAGATGTAGAGAAGAAAAAAACACTTTTATTCACCTTACCACTTACCTCTCCAGCCCCACCACTCCTCATCGTCACCTGTCTGGTGCTCAGCACATTTTCAGATTGCTGCTGCTTGGTGCTGAAAAACCAAAGGACCCGATTTCCAGCTTTGAGGAGGTCTGGAAGGTCTCTACGCCGACACGTCAGAGCAGCTAAAGTCCCAGAAACAAAGTGCAACGCCCCTGAGAGGCGTTCACTTCAGTTGCGTTATGTAAGGACAAGGAAACAGCCAGGGTGCAGGCAAGCGAGAGGGCTGAGCGGTGTCCACAATTAAAAACCGCCAATTACCTCCACCAATAATATCGGGCATGCCTGCATTCTGAACAGATGAAGAAATACATGTTGAATTAGTTGATATTTTGCCCAAAGTATGTAAACCTGTAACCTGCATCAAGGGTCCTCATTGCTCTGCGAGCCTCTACACTAAAACAAAAGCAACTCACTGATCAGAACATAATTCTCAAATCTTCACAAAAAAAGCCATGCTCACCAATACCTGGTCACGATACTAATGTACCAACAGGCTGTAAACTACTTGCACTGCATGCATGAATCAACGTAACTAGCAAGTTATAAAAGTGTTTTCAATGTGCATTAAAGGAACCCCCTATCATAGAGGATAGGTACGTGAGTGGTTGTTTCATTGCTATTTTGTACCTGCCTTAGGCAGGGTCCACATTGCGTCAATGGCAATGCGCTGACGGCATCCGTTACACATTAACGCTATGTAACTGATGCATTAGCGCACCCATTGACTGCCACTATGTAGTGCACCGCTAGCGCATGTCATAATCGGCATACGTTAGCAATGTGCCGTCATTCTGTGACGGACCCTCGGACGCGGTCTGCAGCATTTTCGGGTTCGTCACCAATATCGCAATCGCATAACACGATCTTTAAAAGGCACTAGCGTTGCTGCAGTCCGTTTAACGCATGCATTGAACGGTCTGCACCAACGCAATGTGAACCTAGCCTTAGCATTTTATTATGAGGGCCCGCTACATCCTGCAGTATAATGGTATTCCGAACAGGTATTGGTAAGTATGGCTGCTTTTTTCTCTAATATTTTCTCAGTCTACTTTTTTGGCTTACTGCTCCTTTGGAGGGCAATGTCTTGCAAAATCTGCAATAATATAACAATAGTACTACAACACGTGAGGAATTTCAAGTGTAGCTGTAACCATGAAAATAATTCTAATTGATTTCTGACATGAAGGGATAGGAAACATTACAATCTGGTCATTTATGCATTGGAAACCATTTTTTTGTTTGTTTGATTTTTCATCTAGATTTTCTGCATTACGGAGAGCAATATAAATAACTGATAGTTTATTTATAAAGAACGGAATGTATAAATGGTTTTTCCAGAGCTGGAAAATATTATTTTTCTTCAAAAACAGTTCACTTGTCCTTTAATTACACTGCTATGCTGTACAGAGCCAATGGTCAAAAGTGGGCCCTTTTTAATCCCAAATAATACCTCGTGGATCCCAAAAGTTTTAATTAGATATCAAGATATAATATCATTTTACCATGTATTAATTGTTTTTCATTTATAATACATGCAGTAATTATTGTCAATTCACAATATAGGTCTATATATATATATATTAGTAACATAGTTTGGCTGTTTTAGGAAGGCTATAATGGCCATAAATAGAAGACATGTCTAGGCACTGATGCAGAATATCTGTCACAAATATTTTAACAATCTGAGCAGTTGTTACACCCACTGACTTTTTGTTGGGTGAGGTTAGTGATGGCTCATTTCTTATGTTATGGGTGGAGAACTGGTCAATCTTATAAAGCTGTTCAACAGCTGTGCTTAAAATATTTATGTCTATCTAATGACTTTACTCTCTATAACTGTAACCAAAAAGTTCTCTGATCAAAAATGGCAATGTAATGCTTCTTTTCTGTAGTGTGAAGTTCCCATTTCACTATGATTACAACTGCAACATCATTGTACTGAAAACTTAGTAAAAACTGGTTAGTACATATGCAGCGCCCCAGGGTCCTAGTCGTTGCAGTAATGTCATTCTTCCACCAGGGGGAGTGATGTTACATCTGAAGGCAATAAAGGAGATCTCTTTACCAAGTATCACAAACCACACAACACACTTCACACTCCAGTCCACCAAGGGGAGCTATGCTCCTATCTAGTAGGGCACTCCTCACAGTTAGGTAAAACTGGTGGCTTGGATAGGAAGTTAGGCAGAATCTGACTAGGCTTCACCCAAGCAGCACCTGTCAGGCAGGCAGGGGAAAGGAGGAACATCAAACAGCTGCAGACAGAGAGGTCCCTGACAGGGGTGGGATCCTGTCAGAGAACTAGCCAGAGGATTACGGAGCTTTGCCTGCCCCATGTGCGGCAGCATCCTAAGAAAGGACACAAAGAGAATTGCGTTGCTGAAAGTGAGAAACGAAGTCATAGCACAAGGAGAGGAATCCAGAGGGAGTTCTGCCCTGCAATAGGCTGCTTCCCTCTGAAGCGCAGAAGCTGGTAGCCAGAACACCGACGGAGTAAGGAACTCTATGCTTTACTTCAGAGACTGGCATGACAGTTAATTCCACGTTAGCTTCCCGACCTTACACCCAGGAGGCACGGTGGCAACTTGTGGGGGCTGGGGCATCGTAGGGTCCCTGTAAAAAGCCTCAGGACATGAGTCATATGGGTTTGTCCTATCCATACCATCTGGGGGACAGAGAGAGAGAGAAAGAGACATAACATCGAGAACACCAACATCAGTTGTGAGGACCTCACCGAGAAGCTCAGCAGGGAGGTACTACAACACTCAGGCGCTAGAGGAAGGCTACTGATTTCCACCTGGATAAGGGGACTCTGGAGTTGCCTTCAGACTTGGGGACACACTTCACCTGTGGGAAGGTATACCATCTAGCTGCCATAACATCACCCCAGCAGACCCCTAAGCAGCGGCGGTCACCCCAAACGAATACCACAGGTGGTGTCACAAACATTATCCTATAAACTTTCATCCTTTTATTGGACGCCCCTCAAAGGGCCACGGACCGGGTCAGGCCACCGTGACATCCCTGATGAGAATCGGAGGGCCCGGCTCCGAGTACCCCATTGCCCTACACGGGGGGGGGCGATCCACATATTTCAACAGAAGAAAGTGCCACTCAAGCACCACTCTAGTGAGTGTTATTGTAGCATTGGAATGGTGCTACTAATTCACGGTCCATGCCCCCAGTCTTACACTTACCAGCCGTCATCTTCATCTAGTCTCTGCACACCTCTGGTCGCTCTCCAACACTTTATAACCTGCCAGATCGCTCCAGTGCTTGCTGGTGAATGGGAATCCTGAAGTCTCACAAGTTCACAACTCAATGTAAGTTTATGTGAGCTAGCATGAGACCAGAATGAGGCTCTCATAGACTTACACTGAGAGTTTGTAACTGTTACCTATGACATCTGTTACCTGATGCCAGGAACACCTGAAGACGGCGGCAGATAAGTATAACACTAGGCTTATGCAATTTAGATTATAAGTAATACTCCAGAACTTAAAATAAAGAGAAAAACAATGCTGGAGTGGTGCTTTAAAAACTTATAATATGTTTATTGAAGTACCTTGCATGACGTGGGCATGGGTCTAAACACCTATCAATACAGCCCCAGTATATTATGAAAATACATTTTCCTTACTATCACCGTCTTTTCTAACTACCGTATATACAATCAATGCATTTCTGTAAACTGGTCTGACCAGCCGACATGTTGTAGCACTCGTTCATTATAACAAACCTACTGGAAAGTTTTATTTTCTTTTTTTATAATTTTTTTTTGGGGGACCACAAAAAATGACACAGTGTCCTGTTGAAAGAAACTATACTCATTTTATCAGTGCACAGAATTGCTGAAAGACATCCATGTACATGGCTGTGTTCACATTTTCACAAACAATATTGTACCTTCAATCCTTATGCCCATAGCCATGCCTCAAATACCAAATTTTGGATTGGCTGTTGGTATGTCTCAAATTAATTTTCTTTGTGTCAGTATCTATGGTTCAGAGAATTCATTTACCAGGTTAGAAGGAATTGGGATTCTCATAACACTTTCATAGGTGTCTGTAAAACTGATGGGTGTTTTTTTTTTTGCTAACGCAACAGATTCTGTGTTATGCCACTTCCACACCAAACCAAACCATGTATACTGCATTTGCTAAAAGAAGAGTCTCGAAATTGACCAATAAAACTGTCCTAGGCTTCTGGGAATGAGCCTATTTGTCCATAAACCTCCACTATAACAATTTTTTGCTGTATCGAATATGAACAATTAAAAAAATTCATTCATTACTAAAAAGAGAATCACTGTTACAAAGAAGTTTATGATGGGCATTACTCATTTCTTATGCTACTATATGATGTGGATTGGGGTGGGCTCCTCAGGATACAGCGAAGCCATGGATAGTAAACACTAGACTTGCCAAAAGAACTTTTAGGGCCCATACGCACATGCGAGAAACTCAGAAGAGTCTTGCACGTCAATACCCGGCACTGCACCCAGCACTCAGGAGCGGAGCGTGCGGCTGCATGTATTACTATGTGGCCGCACGCTCTGATCTGAGTGCCGGGTGCAGTGATGGGTATTGACATGCGAGACTCTTCCGAGTTTCTCGCATGTGATTATGAGCCCTAACTGTTAAACTCAGACTGAGTGTGTTTCCAGCAACAAACAAAATGTAACAGATTAATTCACACACACGCAGTCTGAACTGACTGGGACCACGGTACTGCGTCAGGCAGGGAAAAGTTGTCTATATTACTACAATTTACCTAGCCGTGCATCTGCCTAGTGTAGCTATCAAACATTTACCTGGAAAACTGGAACAATAAAATGAATGCCAGGGATAGCTTATTGATGATGCAGCACAGCAGCTTACTAACTTAACAAAATGATTCTAAATCCACTAAGTAGAACCCAGTTATCAAATTATACATCGTCATGTTCACTTTATCAACCATGTGAGTGCAATGATCAGCTCCTCGGAACCCTTCTGTATACTTCAATAGATTCCCCTTTAATGAAGTCTCGTGACACCGCGGGTCAGAGGTAATGAGTTTCTACTCTATGCTCCTTGCCCTGTAATCCTCCTATTGATTCACTTTTTGGCCTTCCTATTTTACTAATGAACTACTTGACATACATGTGAACTTTCACTCGTTAATATGGGTATATTTGTGAAACTCTACTTATTATTACGAGCAGTTCGGCTCATTTTATGTGCCTCTGACCTGTGGTTCCATTCATTTGGTGACTTTCATGGTCTGTTTACCCCTTTTCTTGCTCTCTACTTTTTACTTCAAATAAAATAATGTTTTAATATTTTTTGCTAATAACCATACTTTTTATCTTATCTTGGTTCTTGATGTGTATTTTTCTCTATATGATTTATCACCTTTAATTCTGTAGTCTTTGTAAATCACTAGTGGTTCAGCAGTATATTAGTGTAATAAAACTTGGCACTCAACTTCAATGATCAAAATATATAATGTGGTCCACGGTTAGTACATCACTTTTGTCATAATGACAACCCAAAACATTCAAATGACCCTGATCAAAAGTTCACATATACTGGTGATTTGGGCCTGATAACATGCACAGAAGTTGACACAAATGGATTTGAATGGCTACTAAAGTGGCCATCATATACTGACCTCCAGGCCCGGCCACTGCCTTTATTGACCAATTCTCCACCTGGCTTCTTCACTTTCTCTCTGCTGACATTCCCACCATCATCATGGGTGACTTCAACATTTCCACTGATACCCCCTCAGTCAACAGCCTCCAAACTTCTGTCCTTACTTCATCTTTTGGACTTACTCAGTGGTCCTCCGCAGACACCCACACAGACGGACATACCCTAGACCTGGTCTTCACCCATCTCTGCTCTCTATCTAACTTCACCACCTCCCCTCTCCCTCTATCCGACCACCATCTGCTCACTTTCTCATCCCTGTCCTCCTCACCGGTCACCCATGTCCAGCAACATGTGCACCCCCGCAGAAATCTTTCACACCTAGACTCCCATACACTCTCTGACTCTATCCTACCACTGGCATCCATATCCTCACTCCACGATACAGACACTGCCACTGCTTTCTACAATGCCACTCTCGCATCAGCTATTGACACTGTCACCCCTCTCATTCATGGCAGAGTGTGACGTATCAATAGTCAACCCTGGCACAATAACACCACTAAAAAGGTTTGGCAACTGTCCAGAGTTGCAGAGTGGCATTGGAAGAAAAGACATTCACAACAAAACTTCACTGCATTTAAACAGGCAACATTCGCTTATAAATCTGCTCTCACCTCTGCTAAACAGGCCTACTTCACAACCCTAGTATTCTCCCTATCCTACAACCCTAAACAGTTATTCTAAATCTTTAACTCCCTCCTCCGCCCCCCCCCCACTGCTCCCTCCAACCTCCCTCATCTCTGTTGAGGACTTTGCAACACACTTTAAAAATAAGATCGACCAAACAAGGGAAGTCTTCATTGTTCAACCACCACAGCCCCATTGTATACCAGGCCTATGCCCAAACCCATAACCTCCCTCTCCAAGATCATGGAAGGGGGGCTTAATTGTCTCCTCTCCAAATCGCACCTCACCACCTGTGCGCTCGACCCCATCCCATCTCACCCCATCCCCAACCTCACCACCACACTTATCCCATCCCTAACCCACCTCTTCAACCAATCACTAGTAGAAGCATCTCTACTGGTCACAGAAGGTGAAAAAAGTGTCAGAGAACCTCCAAAAGCAGATGAGTGGAAGCATGTGACCAAAAGAAGCAAGAAGACCATGGGGAAATCACCAACCACACAACTGAAGAACCGATATCAAATCTTTGTAGAGGATGAAGATGGCACACCTAAGGATGAAGCAATACCAGCAAGCAAAAAAGAAAAGGGCACACAGCAACAAGTGACAGCAAAAAGTACAGCCAAGAAGCAACGAAGAGTGGTGGTGGGAGACTCACTACTGAGAGGCACAGAAGCAGCCATCTGCAGACCGGACATCACCGCAAGAGAAGTATGCTGCCTTCCAGGTGCGATGATCAAGGATGTGACCGATAGGATACCAAAGCTCTTCAGCTCCAAGGACGTCCACCCATTTCTTCTGATACATGTTGGCACCAATGACACGGCAAGGAAGGACCTACCGACAATCTGCAAATACTTTGAAGAGTTGGGGAAGAAAGTAAAGGAACTGGATGCACAGGTAGTTTTTTCTTCTATCCTTCCAGTAGATGGGCATGGCACCAGGAGATGGAACAGGATCCTTGATGCAAACAACTGGCTAAGACGATGGTGCAGACAACAAGGATTCGGATTCCTGGACCACGGTGTGAATTACTTGTACGATGGACTCCTCGCCAGAGACGGACTACACCTCAACAAACCTGGGAAACACACATTCGCCAGAAGACTCGCTACACTCATCAGGCGGGTGTTAAACTAGAAGAAGAGGGGACGGGAAGAAAAACATTAGACTTGAACAAAGAAGACCCAGGAAAACATACTCAGAAGGGAGGTAAGAACATTTCTAAAACAATCCACAGTGAGGAGATTGGAACAAAACAAAATCCTCTAAACTGCATGCTCGCAAACGCCAGAAGCCTGACAAACAAGATGGAAGAACTAGAAGCAGAAATATCTACAGGTAACTTTGACATAGTGGGAATAACCGAGACATGGTTAGATGAAAGCTATGACTGGGCAGTTAACTTACAGGGTTACAGTCTGTTTAGAAAGGATCGTAAAAATCGGAGAGGAGGAGGGGTTTGTCTCTATGTAAAGTCTTGTCTAAAGCCCACTTTAAGGGAGGATATTAGCGAAGGAAATGAGGATGTCGAGTCCATATGGGTCGAAATTCATGGAGGGAAAAATGGTAACAAAATTCTCATTGGGGTCTGTTACAAACCCCCAAATATAACAGAAACCATGGAAAGTCTACTTCTAAAGCAGATAGATGAAGCTGCAGCCCATAATGAGGTCCTGGTTATGGGGGACTTTAACTACCCGGATATTAACTGGGAAACAGAAACCTGTGAAACCCATAAAGGCAACAAGTTTCTGCTAATAACCAAGAAAAATTATCTTTCACAATTGGTGCAGAATCCAACCAGAGGAGCAGCACTTTTAGACCTAATACTATCTAATAGACCTGACAGAATACCAAATCTGCAGGTGGTTGGACATCTAGGAAATAGCGACCACAATATTGTGCAGTTTCACCTGTCTTTCACTAGGGGGACTTGTCAGGGAGTCACAAAAACACTGAACTTTAGGAAGGCAAAGTTTGACCAGCTTAGAGATGCCCTTAATCTGGTAGACTGGGACAAAATCCTCAGAAATAAGAATACAGATGGGAAATGTTTAAGAACATCCTAAATAGGCACTGTAAGCGGTTTATACCTTGTGGGAATAAAAGGACTAGAAATAGGAAAAACCCAATGTGGCTAAACAAAGAGGTAAGACAGGCAATTAACAGTAAAAAGAAAGCATTTGCACTACTAAAGCAGGATGGCACCATTGAAGCTCTAAAAAACTATAGGGAGAAAAATACTAATTAAAGCTGCCAAAAAGGAAACAGAGAAGCACATTGCTAAGGAGAGTAAAACTAATCCCAAACTGTTCTTCAACTATATCAATAGTAAAAGAATAAAAACTGAAAATGTAGGCCCTTTAAAAAATAGTGAGGAAAGAATGGTTGTAGATGACGAGGAAAAAGCTAACATATTAAACACCTTCTTCTCCACGGTATTCACGGTGGAAAATGAAATGCTAGGTGAAATCCCAAGAAACAATGAAAACCCTATATTAAGGGTCACCAATCTAATCCAAGAAGAGGTGCGAAATCGGCTAAATAAGATTAAAATAGATAAATCTCCGGGTCCGGATGGCATACACCCACGAGTACTAAGAGAACTAAGTAATGTAATAGATAAACCATTATTTCTTATTTTTAGGGACTCTATAGCGACAGGGTCTGTTCCGCAGGACTGGCGCATAGCAAATGTGGTGCCAATATTCAAAAAGGGCTCTAAAAGTGAACCTGGAAATTATAGGCCAGTAAGTCTAACCTCTATTGTTGGTAAAATATTTGAAGGGTTTATGAGGGATGTTATTCTGGATTATCTCAATGAGAATAACTGTTTAACTCCATATCAGCATGGGTTTATGAGAAATCGCTCCTGTCAAACCAATCTAATCAGTTTTTATGAAAAGGTAAGCTATAGGCTGGACCACGGTGAGTCATTGGACGTGGTATATCTCGATTTTTCCAAAGCGTTTGATACCGTGCCGCACAAGAGGTTGGTACACAAAATGAGAATGCTTGGTCTGGGGGAAAATGTGTGTAAATGGGTTAGTAACTGGCTTAGTGATAGAAATCAGAGGGTGGTTATAAATGGTATAGTCTCTAACTGGGTCGCTGTGACCAGTGGGGTACCGCAGGGGTCGGTATTGGGACCTGTTCTCTTCAACATATTCATTAATGATCTGGTAGAAGGTTTACACAGTAAAATATCGATATTTGCAGATGATACAAAACTATGTAAAGCAGTTAATACAAGAGAAGATAGTATTCTGCTACAGATGGATCTGGATAAGTTGGAAACTTGGGCTGAAAGGTGGCAGATGAGGTTTAACAATGATAAATGTAAGGTTATACACATGGGAAGAAGGAATCAATATCACCATTACACACTGAATGGGAAACCACTGGGTAAATCTGACAGGGAGAAGGACTTGGGGATCCTAGTTAATGATAAACTTACCTGGAGCAGCCAGTGCCAGGCAGCAGCTGCCAAGGCAAACAGGATCATGGGGTGCATTAAAAGGGGTCTGGATACACATGATGAGAGCATTATACTGCCTCTGTACAAATCCCTAGTTAGACCGCACATGGAGTACTGTGTCCAGTTTTGGGCACCGGTGCTCAGGAAGGATATAATGGAACTAGAGAGAGTACAAAGGAGGGCAACAAAATTAATAAAGGGGATGGGAGAACTACAATACCCAGATAGATTAGCGAAATTAGGATTATTTAGTCTAGAAAAAAGACGACTGAGGGGCGATCTAATAACCATGTATAAGTATATAAGGGGACAATACAAATATCTCGCTGAGGATCTGTTTATACCAAGGAAGGTGACGGGCACAAGGGGGCATTCTTTGTGTCTGAAGGAGAGAAGGTTTTTCCACCAACATAGAAGAGGATTCTTTACTGTTAGGGCAGTGAGAATCTGGAATTGCTTGCCTGAGGAGGTGGTGATGGCGAACTCAGTCGAGGGGTTCAAGAGAGGCCTGGATGTCTTCCTGGAGCAGAACAATATTTTATCATACAATTATTAGGTTCTGTAGAAGGACGTAGATCTGGGGATTTATTATGATGGAATATAGGCTGAACTGGATGGACAAATGTCTTTTTTCGGCCTTACTAACTATGTTACTATGTATGTTACTAACTTCTGGCACCTTCCCTTCTGCTTATAAACATGCCACAATCACGCCTATCCTTAAAAGCCAACCCTCGACCCAACAGCTATGTCCAGCTATCGCCCAATATCGCTGCTCCCTTTCGTTTCCAAACTCCTGGAGCAGCACGTCCACGCTGAACTTTCCTCCCACCTTTCATCTAACTTGCTCTTTGACAATATACAATCTGGTTTTCGCCCCCATCACTCAACTGAGACAGCCCTGACCAAAAACACTAATGACCAACTTACAGCCAAGGCTAACAAACAATACTCTGTACTCCTCTTTCTAGACCTGTCCTCTGCTTTTGACACAGTTGACCACTGCCTCCTTTGGCATCAAAGACCTCACCCTATCCTGGATCCTCATACCTTTCCAACCGCACATTCAGCGTCTCCCACTCCCACACTACCTCCTCACTCCACCCTCTCTCTGTTGGAGTCCCCCAAGGCTCTGTTCGAGGACCTCTACTCTTCTCAATCTATACACTTGGCCTGGGACAACTCATAAAGTCCAATGGATTCCAATACCACCTTTATGCTGATGACACTCAGATCTACCTCTCTGGCCCAGACGTCACCTCTCTGCTTTCCAGAATCCCGGAGTGTCTATCAGCCATATCCTCCTTTTTCTCCTCTCGCTTCCCCAAACTCAATGTGGATAAATCTGTACTCATCATCTTTCCTTCATCTCATGGATCTTCCATACCTGACCTATCTATCGCAATTAACAACATCACGCTTTCCCCTGTACCAGAAGTCCGCTGCCTCGGAGTAACCCTTGACTCATCTTCCGCCTTGACTACTGCAACATCCTTTTCTGTGGCCTCCCTGCGAACACCCTTACACCTCTCCAGTCCATCCTTAACTCTGCTGCCCGACTAATTAATCTCTCTCCTCGCTACTCCTCCACTTCCCTCCTCTGCAAAGCTCTTCACTGGCTTCCATTCCCTCAGCATATCCAGTTCAAATTACTAATACTGACCTACAAAGCCATCCACAACCTGTCTCCTCCATATATCTCTGAACTAATCTCCCGATATCTTCCCACATGTAATCTCCGGTCCTCCCAAGACCTCTTTCTCTCCACACTTATCCACTCCTCACCCAACCGCCTCCAAGACTTCTCCAGAATATACCCCATCCTCTGGAATTCTTTGCCCCAACACATCCGACTATCAACCACATTCGGATCCTTCAGACGGAACCTGAAAACCCACCTCTTCAGGAAAGCCTACAGCCTGCACTGACCCCACTGCCTCCTCACCACTACTGAAGCTACCGCCTCATCAACCCCCAGAGCTCCTACAACCCTCAACCTATTGTCTCCATCCCCACCATCCTGTAGAATGTAAGCCCGCAAGGGCAGGGTCGTCACCCCTCTGTATCAGTCTGTAATTGTTAGTTTGCTTACTGTATGTGATATCTGTAATTTGTATGTAACCTCTTCTCATGTACACCACCATGGAATCAATGGTGCTATATAAATAAATAATAATAATAAAGGCAACATCCTCATTCTGTGACTTGCTTGCTTGTTATCTGTGTGTGTGCATAAAAGCTGGGTGAGTTTCTGGGACCCAGACAGACTCTTGCATCTTTCATCTATCCACTGACGTTTCTGGATTGTGAGTCATGGGGAAAGCAAAAGAATTGTCAACGGATCTACGGGAAAAAGTATTTGAACCATAAAAAGCAGGAGGCATACAAAAACATATCAAAGGAATTGATAATGCTAGTCAGCAGCGTTCAAACTGAGATTGGCAAATGGAAAATCTGGGGCTCTGTAAAAACAAAACCACAGTCAAGTAAATTAACAAAAATTTTGCCCACAACTGCCAGGAAAATTGTTCAGGATGCAAAGAAAAAACCCACAAATAACATCAGATGAAATACTGGACTCTCTGAAAACTAATGGTGTGGCTGTTTCAAGATGCACAATAGGGAGACACTTTTAGAAAAATGGGTTGCATGGTCGAGTTGCCAGAAGAAAGCCATTACTGTGCAAATGCCACAAAGTATCTTGCCTGCAATTCACAAAACAGCACAGAAACAAAATTTAAACCTTCTGGTACAAGGTAATCTGGAGTGATGAGACCAAAATTGAATTTTTTGGCCACAACCATAAATGTAACATTTGAAGAGAGGTCAACAAGGCCTATGATGAAAGGAACACCATTCCTACTGTAAAGCACGGAGGTGGATTACAGATGTTTTTGGGGATGTGTGAACTACAAAGGCACAGGGAACTTGGGCAAAGTTGAAGGAAAGATTAATGCAGCACATTATCAGCAAATACTAGAGGCAAACTTGCAATTATCAACCTGGAAGCTGCGCATGGGATGTGCCTCGACGTTTCAACATGACAATGATTCCAAACACAGGGCCAAGTTGACCTATCATTGGCTACAGCAGAACAAAGTGAAGGTTTTGGAGTGGCCATCTCAGTCTACTGATTTCAATATAATTTAGCCACTCTGGGGAGATCTCAAGTGTGCAGTGCATGCTAGACAGCCCAAGAATTTACAGGAACTGGAAGCTTTTTGCCAAGAAGAGTGGGCAGCTTTACCATCTCAGAAAATAAAGAACCTCATCCACAACTACCACAAAAGACTTCAAGCTGTCATTGATGTTAGAGGGGGAAATACACATATATTAAGAAATGACGTATGTGAACTTTTGATCAGTGTCATTTGGATGTTTTGGGTTGTCATTATGATTTAAAAAGAGAAAACACAGTAGTTTGACAATAAATGGCTTCACGCAACCACTAACCATGAGCGGAGAAAAAGTTTTGGTGTTATCGTTCATATTGTCTGAAAAAAGGCTAAATTCTGCCAGGGTATGTTAACTTTTGAGCACAACTGTAGAAAAAGCGACTTAACAATTGCATGTTCAAATCCCTTAAGGGGACTAACAAGTACAGTGAAAAGAAAAAAAAAGTTTGAAAAAATATGAAAAAAAGCCAAAAAAAAATAAAACATAACAAATCAAATCATCACCCTTTTCCCTCCATTAAAAATAAAGATAAAAAATACACATTTGTGATACCGCTATGTTCAGAAAAGTCCGATCTATCAAAATATAAAAAGAATTAACCCAATAGGTAAACTCTGTAGATGAAAAAAAATCCTAGAACACCTAAATTACATTTTTTTGGTTGCTTCCATAACAAAAAACGATGCAATAAGTGATCAAAACATTTTTTCATACTAAAATGATTCCAATAAAAACAATGTCTCGCCCCCCAAAAAATAAGCCATAACACAGCTCCATCAATTAAAAAGTAAAAAGGTTATGGGTTTTCAAAAATAGCGACACAACCCAAATCTTTTTTTTTGTCAAACTTCAAATTTTTTTTCATTGCTAAAATAATTAAAAACTGGACATGTTTTTATCAGCGTAATCTTACTGATGAGTAGAATCGTTTTCCAAGGTCATTTTTACTACACAATACACATTGTAAAAACAGTTCTCAAAAAGATAATGTTAGCATAGCATATTTTTCACAATTTCTCCCCACTTGAATTTTGCTTCCTGTTTTCCAGTACAGTATGTGGTAAAATGAATGATGTCATTCAAAAGTACAACTCATCCCACAAAAACCTCCATATGCCCTCATATGTTTATGTGGACATAAAATAAAAAAGTTATGGCTCTGGGTAGAAGGTGAGACAAAAACAATACTCAAAAACTGAAATTTAATGCGTCATGAAGGAGTCAACCCCTTCATGCCAAAGCCCTTTTTTTGGTTTCACGCTTAGGTTTTTCACTCCCCTTCTTCTCAGAGCCATGGCTTTGTTTACTTTTCCATCAATATGGCGATGTTAGGGCTTCTTTTTTGTAGGACGAATTATACTTTTGAGTAACACCATTGGTTTTAGCTATATCGTGTATTGGAAAATGGAAAAAAAATCCAAGTGTTGTCAAATTGCGAAAAAAATGCAATTCCACAACTGTTTTTTGGATTTTTTTTACCATGTTCATCAAATGCTAAAACTGTCCTGCCATTATGTTTCTCCAGGTCATTACGAGTTCGTATATACCAAACATGTATATGTTCTTAAAAAAAAATCCAAAGTTTGTTTTTAAAAAAATTGCTAATTTTCCGAGACCCATAGCATCTCTATTTTTCTTGATCTAGGGCTGGGTGAGGGGTTATTTATTGCGTGCTGATATGACGTTTTTAATATTATCATTTTGGTGTGGATACGATCTTTTAATCGCCCAATACTGCATTTTAATGTAATGTTGCGGCGACCAAAAAAACTTACTTCTAGTGTTTTTACTTTTTTTTTTTTTACACCATTTACCGATCAGATTGATTCTTTTAATAGCTTGAGAGATCGGGAGATTCTGAACGCGGTGATACCAAATATGTGTATTTTTAAAAAAAAATTTGTTATATTTTGATTGGGACGAATGCTTTTATGTTTTTTCTATTTATATTTTTAAAAACATTTTTTTACTTTTATCTTGCTTCAATAGTTTCCATGGGAGACAGGAAGCTGTGATAATCCGATCGCGTCTGCTACACACAGGCGATGATCAGATTGCCTATGTGTAGCAGAAATGCTCACTTGCTATGAGCACTGACTGCTGGGCGGTGCTCATAGCAATCCGGCCATGACAAACACAGCGGTCTCCTGGAGATCCTGGGTTGTCGTGTCAACCAATCGGGCATGACACGGGCACTGATGGGCAGAATCAGTGACGCGCTTCTGGCGTGATCACATTAAATGCCACTGTCAGAGGTTAACAGCCGTGAGTGGATCACGATTACACCTGCGACTGTTGTGTGCATATGTCAGCTGTTCAAAACAGCTGACATGTGCCGGGAAATTTGTGGGCTCAGCACCAGAGCCCACATCAAAGGAAGAGGCATTACATGCACTGTACTTGTACGGTGCATTTCATGAAGAGGTTAATGGTATTAAACATCATCCCAACCTTACTTTTACTAGTCACTAGAGTGTCTTCTTGGACCGTTTATGCCAAAGAGGCATGAATGCTGTGCCACAAATTGTCCCCTTTCCTCCGAGCACTAGAATATTTGTGGCAAGCTAGCCTCTTTGAGCAGATGTGGTATGACTGCTCTGTGATGAGACGCCATCCTGGTGTGTGGTGTGGTTGCATTCCTGATGCAAAGCAACTAGAGATGCATGAACCATTATTAAATAAATCAATTTTACTATACATTTCTCCCAAAATACTTATTCTAATGAATGCAAATTTTGAGGGATTTGATTTGCTGCTAAGGAGTTAAAAAAACAATCTATTTTCCTCTGGTCGCTACTCTTCGGTATCTTTTCCAGGCCTCTAGTCCTGCCTATTTCACTAGACCCACACAGTCACATGAGGTGCAAGAGATGTCATTCATGTGCCATGTCACGTGTTTCTGTGTGGGGAGATGCATATTATTAATGTCGATGAAGTGCATTGTACCATACATGACGCCTTGGAGTCCCTGTGAATTAGCGCATTGCAGAAGGCCCAGAACAAGAAAGAGACAAAAGACAGAAGAGAGAAGACAGAGGAACCAATTGGAGGATTGGCAGCAGAAGGGTTCTGAGGAGGACCAAGGAGAGGTGAGTGTCAAACTTTTTTAACCCTTTACTGTCAAATTTAATGTACGCAAATTTTTTTAATGCAAATCAAATTTGCCTGAAAAAACTGAGCAATTCTGTCCATTTGATTTATAGCAGATTTTCTTATCTCTACATACAACGCTTAAAAGGTGTCATATTTGCAAAAATTAAGTAAACTGGTTTCTATGTAACAGGCATGCTGGGAATGCTGACATGAAAGCTGATGAAGCACTGGTGGTGAATTAATGGGGAAAAACCTGATGCTATGTTGCCTATAAATACACTTGCCTTTACCAGTATGCTTACTGACTTGGTTCCACCATCATGACATTGCCATGAGGAGCTCTGTTGCAACTCGATATAATTTACATTTGTTGTTGTGCTATTTCTATATAAACATTTGGGTTGATTTAAGCACTTCATAGCTAAACGATTGAAAAATATTGCAACGTTATATAATTAAAGGGAACCTGTCACCTGAATTTGTCGGGACTGGTTTTGGGTCATATGGGCAGAGTTTTTGGGTGTGTACTAAGGAGGACAGAGAATGAACTTCAATCCAATATTTCGGCCAGCATGCAGCCAGCGGGTAAGGAAAGGGTGAATCAAACACCCAAAAACTCTGCCCATATGACCCAAAACCGGTCCCACCAAATTCAGGTGACAGGTTCCCTTTAAGGGTAGGCTCACACAAACATATAAAAAATTGTTCAGAGGTTCATCCAGAGAAGTAGGAAGACTTTTCCCAATCCTTTGCAATCCTTTTTTTACAATAGCAGCTACTAATCATTTACAAGACCACTTACAGTTTCTACGCTACAGAACCTCAATGTATCCATAAAAATCATATGCTATACTGTGGCTCCCTATGCCCCATTGAATAACATTGGTCTGAGTGCTCTTTTTTCATGCACAGCACTCGGACTGAAAATATAGTCAAGCCCTAACAGTTTTGTAGTTAAAGGGAACCTGTCACCCCGTTTTTTCAGATTGAGATAAAAATAATGTTAAATAGGGCCTGCGCTGTGCGTTACAATAGTGTATGTAGTGTACCCCGATTCCCCACCTATGCTGCGAAATACATTACCAAAGTCGCCGTTTTCGCCTGTCAATCAGGCTGGTCAGGTCGGGTGGGCATGGTCAAATCAGGCTGGTCAGGTTGGGTGGGCGTGGTCACAGCGCTGTTTCTTCCCCAGCTTTACGTTGGTCGCGTAGTGGTGTGCGCATGTCCCAGTGCCGAATCCACTTGCGCGCACGTGAAAAAACAGCACCACGATCTGCGCTATTACTGTCTTCGGTGGGGGCGGCCATCTTCCTGGGGCCGCGCGTGCGCAGATGGAGTGCTCTGCTGCACGTGGCTTCAGGAAAATGGCCGCGGGATGCCGCGCGTGCGCAGAAGAGATCGCGGCGGCCATTTTCCTGAAGCCGAGTTTGCATACTCGCATGGCGCTGTTTCTTCACGTGCGCGCAAGTGGATTCGGCAGGCCCTATTTAACATTATTTTTATCTCAATCTGAAAAAACGGGGTGACAGGTTCCCTTTAAGTTCCTTTGATGTCACTTACAGTTTCAAGCATCAGCACTTTGTAACTATATTACAGAGCTAGAACACATTGTCTAGTGTCTTGATAGTTCATCTTTTGTTATAAGAAAGTACAGAATCCCAGTAATATCTGATAACAGAATTTCCATGCACCTTACATCTTACCTACTATTATGCAATTATCTGCATGATTTTTCCTTGTTCCACGACCATCTGAATGTCAACTCTGACAGGAATGTGTAATATATTGTATAATGAGATTGAAAACGCAAAAAAGTGATCTAGAGCAAATCTGGACATCTGTCTTTGATTCATTGAAAACAAAAGAGCACAACAGCTGTGAAAACAGCGGGAATATGATTAGGTATACAGAACTCTCCACAACACTCAACTACCTTCTAATCGCAAGCCTCTGGGTGATACATTTGGGGTGGTGTGAGCAAAGGTTCATCCTGTTTAAAGGAGCAATCTGGATTTCAGCAACTTTTTTTTAAATCAAAATTGTAGTTACTTTGAAGATTGCATTAGGGAATTGCAGGGAAATTATTACCTGGTATTTTTCATGTGCATTGTGACATTAATATTCAAAGATATTGAGAATTTCACAGGCCCTGCTGTGCTGGAGCTGATCTCCAACCCTGCTCCATGGTCATGGCCAGGAGTTGTGCAGATTTTCTTACCATCCATGATCCCAAACTCAGCTTACATAGTAACATAGTAACATAGTTAGTAAGGCCGAAAAAAGACATTTGTCCATCCAGTTCAGCCTATATTCCATCATAATAAATACCCAGATCTACGTCCTTCTACAGAACCTAATAATTGTATGATACAATATTGTTCTGCTCCAGGAAGACATCCAGGCCTCTCTTGAACCCCTCGACTGAGTTCGCCATCACCACCTCCTCAGGCAAGCAATTCCAGATTCTCACTGCCCTAACAGTAAAGAATCCTCTTCTATGTTGGTGGAAAAACCTTCTCTCCTCCAGACGCAAAGAATGCCCCCTTGTGCCCGTCACCTTCCTTGGTATAAACAGATCCTCAGCGAGATATTTGTATTGTCCCCTTATATACTTATACATGGTTATTAGATCGCCCCTCAGTCGTCTTTTTTCTAGACTAAATAATCCTAATTTCGCTAATCTATCTGGGTATTGTAGTTCTCCCATCCCCTTTATTAATTTTGTTGCCCTCCTTTGTACTCTCTCTAGTTCCATTATATCCTTCCTGAGCACCGGTGCCCAAAACTGGACACAGTACTCCATGTGCGGTCTAACTAGGGATTTGTACAGAGGCAGTATAATGCTCTCATCATGTGTATCCAGACCTCTTTTAATGCACCCCATGATCCTGTTTGCCTTGGCAGCTGCTGCCTGGCACTGGCTGCTCCAGGTAAGTTTATCATTAACTAGGATCCCCAAGTCCTTCTCCCTGTCAGATTTACCCAGTGGTTTCCCGTTCAGTGTGTAATGGTGATATTGATTCCCTCTTCCCATGTGTATAACCTTACATTTATCATTGTTAAACCTCATCTGCCACCTTTCAGCCTAAGTTTCCAACTTATCCAGATCCATCTGTAGCAGAATACTATCTTCTCTTGTATTAACCGCTTTACATAGTTTTGTATCATCTGCAAATATCGATATTTTACTGTGTAAACCTTCTACCAGATCATTAATGAATATGTTGAAGAGAACAGGTCCCAATACTGACCCCTGCGGTACCCCACTGGTCACAGCGACCCAGTTAGAGACTATACCATTTATAACCACCCTCTGCTTTCTATCACTTAGCCAGTTACTAACCCATTTACACACATTTTCCCCCAGACCAAGCATTCTCATTTTGTGTACCAACCTCTTGTGCGGCACAGTATCAAACGCTTTGGAAAAATCGAGATATACCACGTCCAATGACTCACCGTGGTCCAGCCTATAGCTTACCTCTTCATAAAAACTGATTAGATTGGTTTGACAGGAGCGATTTCTCATAAACCCATGCTGATATGGAGTTAAACAGTTATTCTCATTGAGATAATCCAGAATAACATCCCTCAGAAACCCTTCAAATATTTTACCAACAATAGAGGTTAGACTTACTGGCCTATAATTTCCAGGTTCACTTTTAGAGCCCTTTTTGAATATTGGCACCACATTTGCTATGCGCCAGTCCTGCGGAACAGACCCTGTCGCTATAGAGTCACTAAAAATAAGAAATAATGGTTTATCTATTACATTACTTAGTTCTCTTAGTACTCGTGGGTGTATGCCATCCGGACCCGGAGATTTATCTATTTTAATCTTATTTAGCCGGTTTCGCACCTCTTCTTGGGTTAGATTGGCGACCCTTAATATAGGGTTTTCATTGTTTCTTGGGATTTCACCTAGCATTTCATTTTCCACCGTGAATACCGTGGAGAAGAAGGTGTTTAATATGTTAGCTTTTTCCTCGTCATCTACAACCATTCTTTCCTCACTATTTTTTAAGGGGCCTACATTTTCAGTTTTTATTCTTTTACTATTGATATAGTTGAAGAACAGTTTGGGATTAGTTTTACTCTCCTTAGCAATGTGCTTCTCTGTTTCCTTTTTGGCAGCTTTAATTAGTTTTTTAGATAAAGTATTTTTCTCCCTATAGTTTTTTAGAGCTTCAATGGTGCCATCCTGCTTTAGTAGTGCAAATGCTTTCTTTTTACTGTTAATTGCCTGTCTTACTTCTTTGTTTAGCCACATTGGGTTTTTCCTATTTCTAGTCCTTTTATTCCCACAAGGTATAAACCGCTTACACTGCCTATTTAGGATGTTCTTAAACATTTCCCATTTATTATCTGTACTCTCATTTCTGAGGATATTGTCCCAGTCTACCAGATTAAGGGCATCTCTAAGCTGGTCAAACTTTGCCTTCCTAAAGTTCAGTGTTTTTGTGACTCCCTGACAAGTCCCCCTAGTGAAAGACAGGTGAAACTGCACAATATTGTGGTCGCTATTTCCTAGATGCCCGACCACCTGCAGATTTGTTATTCTGTCAGGTCTATTAGATAGTATTAGGTCTAAAAGTGCTGCTCCTCTGGTTGGATTCTGCACCAATTGTGAAAGATAATTTTTCTTGGTTATTAGCAGAAACCTGTTGCCTTTATGGGTTTCACAGGTTTCTGTTTCCCAGTTAATATCCGGGTAGTTAAAGTCCCCCATAACCAGGACCTCATTATGGGTTGCAGCTTCATCTATCTGCTTTAGAAGTAGACTTTCCATGCTTTCTGTTATATTTGGGGGTTTGTAACAGACCCCAATGAGAATTTTGTTACCATTTTTCCCTCCATGAATTTCGACCCATATGGACTCGACATCCTCATTCCCTTCGCTAATATCCTCCCTTAAAGTGGACTTTAGACAAGACTTTACATAGAGACAAACCCCTCCTCCTCTCCGATTTTTACGATCCTTTCTAAACAGACTGTAACCCTGTAAGTTAACTGCCCAGTCATAGCTTTCATCTAACCATGTCTCGGTTATTCCCACTATGTCAAAGTTACCTGTAGATATTTCTGCTTCTAGTTCTTCCATCTTGTTTGTCAGGCTTCTGGCGTTTGCGAGCATGCAGTTTAGAGGATTTTGTTTTGTTCCAATCTCCTCACTGTGGATTGTTTTAGAAATGTTCTTACCTCCCTTCTGAGTATGTTTTCCTGGGTCGTCTTTGTTCGAGTCTAATGTTTTTCTTCCCGTCCCCTCTTCTTCTAGTTTAACGCCCTCCTGATGAGTGTAGCGAGTCTTCTGGCGAATGTGTGTTTCCCAGGTTTGTTGAGGTGTAGTCCGTCTCTGGCGAGGAGTCCATCATACCAGTAATTCACACCGTGGTCCAGGAATCCAAATCCTTGTTGTCTGCACCATCGTCTTAGCCAGTTGTTTGCATCAAGGATCCTGTTCCATCTCCTGGTGCCATGCCCGTCTACTGGAAGGATAGAAGAAAAAACTACCTGTGCATCCAGTTCCTTTACTTTCTTCCCCAACTCTTCAAAGTCCTTGCAGATTGTCGGTAGGTCCTTCCTTGCCGTGTCATTGGTGCCAACATGTATCAGAAGAAATGGGTGGACGTCCTTGGAGCTGAAGAGCTTTGGTATCCTATCGGACACATCCTTGATCATCGCACCTGGAAGGCAGCATACTTCTCTTGCAGTTATGTCCGGTCTGCAGATGGCTGCTTCGGTGCCTCTCAGTAGTGAGTCTCCCACCACCACCACTCTTCGTTGCTTCTTGGCTGTACTTTTTGCTGTCACTTGTTGCTGTGTGCCCTTTTCTTTTTTGCTTGCTGGTATTGCTTCATTCTTAGGTGTGCCATCTTCATCCTCTACAAAGATTTGATATCAGGCTTATTATTACCAGGCTTATTATTACCTGGGCTAGTGAGATGTCACCTAGGCCAAGAAACCGGTAATCTCAGGAAATTCGCGCAGCTCCTGTGCATGGCCTGTGCACGGCTAGAATGCACTGATCTGGACCATAAACTAGGGCTGCGCAAAGCAATCTGCTCATCTATACTGTTGATTCAAATGCAGACATTAATATAATAATTCATCAAACACTTTTCGTAAAAAAAACTGAGTATAACGTTGCAAATTTTTATACAATGACTATAAGAGCAAAAATGTTGCGACTTTTAGGCTTTTCTATGCTACCTTCAGTCAAAGAGATTCGCTATTTTTAACACCACAAACGTTAAAGCAGAAATAAATTATACCAGTAATGTACTCCAGTGTCGAAAGACTGGCATATCAATTCTCCCTTCAATGTGCAGCAGCCTGCAGTCTTTAGTTCCAATTAATGCACAAATATGGTATATATCATACAGAAAACATCTTGAAAGCTGGCAATTTTACCTTAATCAATTCGGGAGCCAATTTTAAATAAAAATATACTCACTTCGTGCAGCAGCAGCGTTTCAGTGAAAGCTCAATAATGGTTGCTGCTGCCCCCGGAGGATGAACTCCACCAGGTTGCTTGACGGAAAAGAAAATTCATGGTTTGTCGGCACGAACTGACATGAAGATTCTTGATCTAGTAATTTAAAGAAGCTAAAAAGACGCCAGTGTTGTTGAATAAAAACCGCTTCTTTAAATTATTGGATCAAGGATCTTCATTTTGGTTAGCATAGCTCAAAACCATGAAGTGTCTTTTCCTTCATGTGTCATTTTTGTATTACATATCAGAGGCAGCCAACGAGGGGCTGATCATTAATACTCTGACAGGAGGATGTCTGATGAAGTAATAAATTCTGCAGCCAATAAGCAGTCCCTCATTGGCTGCAGATGGCACGTGACAATATATCACCACCAGGCACAGCAATGCTGTAAAAGCTGTAATGTCATTGCTGCAGGAGGTGAGTATACACTGTTTTTATTTTAATTCAAGCTTGGCATGCATTAAGCTGTGGTTGTCCAATAGTGGACTGTCAGACAGGTAGCTCGCATGCCCTCTCTGTGCCATCCCACTTACTTGCTTCAACTCATGTCAGGCCATCTTTCTGAGTTCACCTATTGCAGTATTCTCCAGCACTATACCGCATTTTTGTGCTGCCTCCACCTGGGTATAGTGAGACATCGCCAGTCTCTGTAGGAATTTGCTTGACGAAACATGAACACACCTTGACTGTAAGCTACAACAGATTACTGCTAGAACCAAAGTTCAGGAAAGCAGTGAAAGGGGGAACTCGCCGCTATATACCCTGCTGTGTCCTGCAGAAATTAGCTTCCCTTGCCTATCTGCTGCCAGCAGGAGATATAGTTGGGAGCTTCCCCTTTCACTGCTTTCCTGAACTTTTGTTCTAGCAGTAATCTGTTGTAGCTTATTGTCAAGGTGTGTTCATGTTTTGTTTCTTGTTGCCGACCCACTTTGTCCACCGGTTCCATCTGATCTCTCCACTCCTGACCTCGGCCCTGTATGTTGAATCTGTGCTGCCTCCCCATCCTCGGACTGTCTGACTATGTCTCTGCCAGTGCGGTCTGTATTGTGCATACAAGACTTGGCCTGTTGGTCAGCTGCTGCAGGTTGGGGCACTGCCTTGGAGTGGTACGTAGTGGCTATTCAATGGCCCAAGCCTGTGCTAACCATCCGTGGCTCCAGTAAAGACCAGGTAGCCACCAAAAAATCTTTTTTTCACTAATGTTGCCCTCCCACCCACCAGTTTGGCATCAGGATTCCATTGTAAGCTACCCAATGGTAGTGAAAATGTAAGGCTCACATTGTAAGTTGGATCTACTAAGCCGCAGGTCTTTGTGGGCACATGGACCATGGGATTTGGTGCAGCTTCCTTAACATCATGTAGAACCATGAGAACTTGGCCAGACAGCAACAACATAAGCAGTATGGCCGATGGAGTGGAATCCAGCATAGATAAATGGAAATTTAAGCACAATAAGCACACATGATGGAGCACATCAATTATAGGACTCTGAAGTCTAAATCTTCAGACAGGTGTGTGTCCTAATGGGTCTTAAATAGAATTATGGAGTTGACATCACTGAGCCACGTCTATCAATTTGCAAACCCTGAAGCTTAACACAACAGGGAGCAGCAGACAGAGGTGAAGGAAGCAGACCCCAGGAAATCTTCGACAGGTGTATAGTGGGGAAAAAAAGTATTTAGTCAGCCACCAATTGTGAAAGTTCTCCCACTTAAAAAGATGAGATAATAGGTAGACCACAACTTAGCTGACAGCTAAGGGTTGCTGTCCGCAGCTGTCAGTTTTATCTGTGCAAATTATCAAAAATAGAAGACACCCTATTTCATCTTTCTATATTTATTTATTTATAGCATACAGCAGGGGTCCCCAACCTGTAGCTCGGGAGCCACATGTGGCTCACGGTCCCAGGAATTGTGGCTCGCGCCTGTCTGCCAGCTTGGTGCATTAGCTCCAGGTCTAGCAAACAGGTATGAAGAGTACATCTCAAAATTGTGAATTTTTGAGTAGCCAAGCACAGAAGATAAGATCTGGATGCGCATATACTGGGGTTTAGAGATGTTTTAGGTATGGTACACTGGAGGATGATACTACCTATTAGAGGAGGTTCTTGAAGCTGGATGCAACAGCGTGTTAGGAGTCCTTTATTGGGATAATACTGAATTGGGGTATTGTGGGAACCCCTGGATCTCAGTGTACTGCTTTGGAGTGATTTCTGTGGAAAAGGTTCGGTTATCATTACACCTATAATAGTGGCTTTGGTTGACACGACTTTGAAGGGGACAGAAGCAGAATGTTGCTCGTGACCACCTCTCAGAGCTGAATGTGGCTCACGACCCTCTCTCAGTGCTGAATGTGGCTCTCAAGGTCAAAAAGGTTGGGGACCGCTGGCATACAGGCATAAGCTGATGAATACTCCCATAAGCGACGGCTGCTCTCTCTGTTGTCAGTGACAGCAGACGAAGACTGATGACAGTAGTATTCTCTCATCAGCTGACACCTGACACCTGTTACTAGTGGTAATCTTTTTACTGCTGGTCTCAGCTGCTGGCTCTCCCTGTCATCTGACAGCATGGGAACCGCAGCTCTCTGACCCATGGTAATGATTTTGCCGCCGATCAGAGCCACATGTGTTTCAGTGCTGTGTTTTTTTGCTTTAAGTACAATTTTAAGAATATTATATACAGTCATGGCCGAAAGTGTTGCCACCCTCAAAATTGCTCCAGAAAATGAAGAGGACTAGAACTCTAGTGCCACCTATTGGAAGTAGCAATCCTAACAGTTAATGTCGACCCTTTAACGAGCCTTGTCACATGACTTAGGATAATAGCCAAACCAGAATCTCAATCTGCAGACACTGTGTTTCGGTGTACTGCCCCTTGTCAGTGTCTGCAGATTGAGATTCTGGTTTGGCTATTAACCCCTTCATGACCCAGCCTATTTTGACCTTAAAGACCTTGCCGTTTTTTGCAATTCTGACCAGTATCCCTTTATGAGGTAATAACTCAGGAACGCTTCAATGGATCCTTGCGGTTCTGAGATTGTTTTTTCGTGACATATTGGGCTTCATGTTAGTGGTAAATTTAGGTCAATAAATTATGCGTTTATTTGTGATAAAAACGGAAATTTGGCGAAAATTTTTAAAATTTCGCAATTTTCACAATTTTAATTTTTATTCTGTTAAACCAGAGAGTTATGTGACACAAAATAGTTAATAAATAACATTTCCCACATGTCTACTTTACATCAGCACAATTTTGGAAACAAAATTTTTTTTTGCTAGGAAGTTATAAGGGTTAAAATTTGACCTGCAATTTCTCACTTTTACAACGAAATTTACAAAACCATTTTTTTAGGGACCACCTCACATTTGAAGTCAGTTTACGGGGTCTATATGGCTGAATATACCCAAAAGTGACACCATTCTAAAAACTGCACCCCTCAAGGTGCACAAAACCACATTCAAGAAGTTTATTAACCCTTCAGGTGCTTCACAGCAGCAGAAGCAACATGGAAGGAAAAAATGAACATCTAACTTTTTAGTCACAAAAATTATCTTTTAGCAACAATTTTTTTGATTTCACAATGGTAAAAGGAGAAACTGAACCACGAAAGTTGTTGTCCAATTTGTCCTGAGTACGCTGATACCTCATATGTAGGGGTAAACCACTGTTTGGGCGCATGGCAGGGCTTGGAAAGGAAGGAGCGCCATTTGACTTTTTGAATGAAAAATTGGCTCCACTCTTTAGCGGACACCATGTCACGTTTGGAGAGTCCCCATGTGCCTAAAAATTGGAGCTCCCCCACAAGTGACCCCATTTTGGAAACTAGACACCCCAAGGAACTTATCTAGATGCATAGTGAGCACTTTAATCCCTCAGGTGCTTCACAAATTGATCTGTAAAAATGAAAAAGTACTTTTTTTTCACAAGAAATTTCTTTTCGCCTCAATTTTTTCATTTTCACATGGGCAATAGGATAAAATGGATCCTAAAATTTGTTGGGCAATTTCTCCCGAGTACGCCGATACCTCACATGAGGGGGTAAACCACTGTTTGGGCACACGGCAGGGCTCGGAAGGGAAGGCGCGCCATTTGACTTTTTGAATGGAAAATTAGCTCCAATTGTTAGCGGACACCATGTCACGTTTGGAGAGCCCCTGTGTGCCTAAACATTGGAGCTCCCCCACAAGTGACCCCATTTTGGAAACTAGACCCCACAAGGAACTTATCTAGATGCATATTGAGCACTTTAAACCTCCAGGTGCTTCACAGAAGTTTATAACGCAGAGCCATGAAAATAAAAAGTAACTTTTCTTTCCTCAAAAATGATTTTTTTAGCCTGGAATTTCCTATTTTGCCAAGGGTATTAGGAGAAATTGGACCCCAAATGTTGTTTTCCAGTTTGTCCTGAGTACGCTGATACCCCATATGTGGGGGTAAACCACTGTTTGGGCGCACGGCAGGGCTCGGAAGGGAAGGCATGCCATTTGGCTTTTTAAATGGAAAATTAGCTCCAATCATTAGCGGACACCATGTCACGTTTGGAGAGCCCTTGTGTGCCTAAACATTGGAGATCCCCCACAAATGACCCCATTTTGGAAACTAGATCCCCAAAGGAACTAATCTAGATGTGTGGTGAGGACTTTGAACCCCCAAGTGCTTCACAGAAGTTTATAACGCAGAGCCATGAAAAAAAAAAATTATTTTCTCAAAAATGATCTTTTAGCCTGCAATTTTTTATTTTCCCAAGGGTAACAGGAGAAATTTTACCCCAAAAGTTGTTGTCCAGTTTCTCCTGAGTACGGTGATACCCCATATCTGGGGGTAAACTACTGTTTGGGCACATGCCGGGGCTCGGAAGTAAAGTAGTGAAGTTTTGAAATGCAGACTTTGATGGAATGCTCTGCGGGCGTCACGTTGCGTTTGCAGAGCCCTTGATGTGGCTAAACAGTAGAAACACCCCACAAGTGACCCCATTTTGGAAACTAGACCCCGAAAGGAACTTATCTAGATGTGTGGTGAGCACTTTGAACCCCCAAGTGCTTCACAGAAGTTTATAATGCAGAGCCGTGAAAATAATAAATACGTTTTCTTTCCTCAAAAATAATTATTTAGCCCAGAATTTTTTATTTTCCCAAGGGTTACAGGAGAAATTGGACCCCAAAAGTTGTTGTCCAGTTTCTCCTGAGTACGATGATACCCCATGTGTGGGGGTAAACCACTGTTTGGGCACACGTCGGGGCTCAGAAGGGAAGTAGTGACTTTTGAAATGCAGACTTTGATGGAATGGTCTGCGGGTGTCACGTTGCGTTTGCAGAGCCCCTGATGTGCCTAAACAGTAGAAACCCCCCACAAGTGACCCCATTTTAGAAACTAGACCCCCCAAGGAACTTATCTAGATATGTGGTGAGCACTTTGAACCCCCAAGTGCTTCACAGACGTTTACAACGCAGAGCCATGAAAATAAAAAATCATTTTTCTTTCCTCAAAAATGATGTTTTAGCAAGCATTTTCTTTATTTTCACAAGGGTAACAGGAGAAATTGGACCCCAGTAATTGTTGCGCAGTTTGTCTTGAGTATGCTGGTACCCCATATGTGGGGGTAAACCACTGTTTGGGCACACGTCGGGGCTCGGAAGTGAGGGAGCACCATTTGACTTTTTGAATACAAGATTGGCTGGAATCAATGGTGGCGCCATGTTGCGTTTGGAGACCCCTGATGTGCCTAAACAGTGGAAACCCCTCAATTCTACCTCCAATACTAACCCCAACACACCCCTAACCCTAATCCCAACTGTAGCCATAACCCTAACCACAACCCTAACCGCAACACACCCCTAACCACAACCCCAACCCCAACACACCCCTAACCCTAACCACAACCCTAATTCCAACCCAACCCTAACCCTAAGGCTATGTGCCCACGTTGCGGATTCGTGTTAGATTTTTCAGCATCATTTTTGAAAAATCCGTGGGTAAAAGGCACTGCGTTTTACCTGCGGATTTACCGTGGATTTCCAGTGTTTTTTGTGCGGATTTCACCTGCGGATTCCTATTGAGGAACAGGTGTAAAACGCCGCGGAATCCGCACAAAGAATTGACATGCTGTGGAAAATACGACTCAGCGTTTCCGCGTGGTATTTTCCGCACCATGGGCACAGCGGATTTGGTTTTCCATAGGTTTACATGGTACTGTAAACCTGATGGAACACTGCTGCGAATCTGCAGCGGTCAATCCGCTGCGGATCCGCAGCCAAATCCGCACCATGTGCACATGGCCTAATTCTAAAGGTATGTGCACACACTGCGGAAAACGCTGCGGATCAGCAGCAGTTTCCCATGAGTTTACAGTTCAATGTAAACCTATGGAAAACAAAAATCGCTGCACACATGCTGCAGAAAAACTGCACGGAAACGCAGCGGTTTACATTCCGCAGCATGTCACTTCTTTCTGCGGATTCCGCAGCGGTTTTACAACTGCTCCAATAGAAAATCGCAGTTGTAAAAGTGCAGTGAAATGCGCAGAAAAACCGCGGTAAATCTGCCATAAATCCGCAGCGGTTTAGCACTGCAGATTTATCAAATCCGCAGCGGAAAAATCCGCAGAGGACCAGAATACGTGTGCACATACCGAAACCCTACCCCTACCCGTACCCCTAACCCTAACCCTACCCTTAACACTACCCCTAACCCTATCCCTACCCCTAACCCTACCCCTAACCCTACCCCTAGCCCTAACCCTAACCCTAACCCTAACCCTAGTTCTTACCCCAACCTTAGTGGAAGGAAAAAAAAAAATCTTTATTTTATTATTGTCCCTACCTATGGGGGTGACAAAGGGGGGGGTCATTCAGTATTTTTTTATTTTGATCACTGCGATAGGTTTTATCGCAGTGATCTAAATGCACTTGAAACGAACCTGCCGGCCGGCAGATTCGGCGGGCGCACTGCGCATGCGCCCGCCATTTTGGAAGATGGCGGCGCCCAGGAAAGAAGACGAACGGACCACGGGAGGCTCGGTAAGTATGATGGGGTGGGGGGGGAGCACGGGGGGTGGATCGGAGCATGGGGGGTAAATCGGAGCACGGGGGGTGGATCGGAGCATGGGGGGGTGCATTGGAGCACGGGGGGTGGATCGGACTGCAGGGGGGGTGGATGGGACTGCAGGGGAGGTGGATCGGAGTGCAGGGGGGGTGGTTGGAGCACGGGGGTGAGCGGACAAGAGCACGGGGGGGAGCGGACAGGAGGACGGAGGGGAGCAGAGCAGTGTAAAGGACAGATCGGAGGGCTGGGGGGGCAATCGGTGGGGTGGGGTGGGGGCACATCAGTGTTTCAGCATCGGCCATGGCTGGATTGTAATATCTCACCAGTTATAATAGGTGAAATATTACAAATCGCTCTGATTGGCAGTTTCACTTTCAACAGCCAATCAGAGCGATCGTAGCCACAGGGGGGGTGAAGCCACCCCCACTCGGCTAAACTACCACTCCCCCTGTCCCTGCAGATCGGGTGAAATGGGAGTTAACCCTTTCACCGGATCTGCAGGGACGCGATCATTCTGTGACACAGCATATGCGTCACAGGTCGGATTGGCACCGACTTTCATGACGCATACGCTGTGTCACAGGTCGGGAAGGGATTAACCTAAGTCAAGGCTTGTTAAAGGGTCGATATTGACTGTTCTAGTCCTCTTCTTTTTGAAGAGACAATTTGCATATTTCCCAGAGGAGCATTGCGGCTTCAAGTCTCCTGACGTCGACATGCTTATCATGTCACTCTCTGCAAGGAGAAACGATGCTTCTTGGATCCGGAAAATGAAGTATTTCTCTCAGAAAATTATTGCCATTACATATGCTTTGTGTGTTGGAATAGATAAAAAAAAAGGGGAAAAAAGGCAAATTGGACCTAATTTTGCACAAAACCCCCAAATGGGCAGGACAGCATTGTTGGCACCGTCGGCTTAATATTTGATTTCACACCCTTTGGAATGAATAACTGCAATCAATCTCTTCGTATAACCATCAACAAGCTTCTTACATCTCTCAACTGGAATGAATTTTTGGACCCTTCTTCTTTTGCAAACTGATCCAGGTCTCTCATATTTGAAGGTTGATTTCTCCTAACAGCAATGTTAATATCTCTCCACAGAATTTTCAATGGGATTTAGATCTGAACTGTATATATTTATATCAAAAATATGAATTACCTTTTAGATTTAAAATAAGTTTTGGACTCTTAGGTCTATTTTCCAACCATCAGGGTTATCTGGCGGTATCTTCAGGAGTAAAGACATTTTCTTGTGTTTGTTCCTTTGTATAAAGGTTAGCATTGTTGCTGGGAAGGAACTGTACATGATGCATGCAGACTTCATTATATGACAGTGAGTCATATGACTGGCTGGCTGATGTGGTTTTAAACTTTTTTTTTGTTCTTTTCAAATCCTTTTTTTTTTATACTTTTCTGTCAGTTCTTTTGAAAGTCCAGTCATTTGTCATAGTAGCACTGGATTCTACATTCAATGTAACTTACATTTTCACCAGTACAATGTTGTTATTGAGATAATACATATATCACTCATCATACAGCATTCTCAAAACAACTATTGCTTGGCTTGTTGAATGGGGGTTTCAAGGAATTCCAGTACTCCCAACGAATGTTCTAAAGATCGGACTTCCACCTTTCAGACATTCATAATATATCCTATAGAAACAGAAATGCTAGTGCACATAAAGTGTTTACTACTAGTGATGAGTGAGTATACTCATTGCTCAAGTTTTTCCAAGCATGCTTCGGTGTCCGAGTATTTGGGCGTGCTCAGAGATTTAGTTTTCGCTGCTGGACAGCCTGAATACATATGAGGAATGCCTGTTTGTTATGAAATCCCCACATGTATTCAGGCTATCCGGCAGCTGTAATAAATACAGCTGAGGCGAGGAAAACTAAATCTCTGAGCACACCAAAATACTTGGAGGACACCCAAGCATACGCGCTCATCACTATTTACTACACCTACCAAAGTAATTCCCAACATGTACAGTTTTAAGCAGGTTCTAATTTTTTTTTCAGGTAGTCCTTTTGCATTCATTAAAGGAATATCCTGGTTTTAATAAGTTACAATTAAAAACATAACCGGTGCTAACTACAAGTTTGTGGGCGGTTGGACCCCTGAGCTTCTATTTTAATGGAATCAAAGTTGCAGACACACACTACCTCTGTGTTCAGAGCCTTGCTGCCATTCTGTTAAAAATGGGGAATACAATTTAACAGGTGTGAGTCTCAACAGTCGGAGGCCCAACAATCTAACGATTATCCACTATCATGTAGATCGGCTATAAATTGGTATTACTGGAAAAATACAATTAATCCACCTGTTCCCTATTCACTCATGCACATTTTTACATTATTCTCCAGAACCTAAATTCTTCGTTTGGTGGTAAACCCCAAACTCCACCAACCTATATACTGTACAGTACAATTCAGATCTGTGTATATACTAACAATGAAGATCTTAGATCCAATAATGTAAAAAAGCATTTTTTGCTCCACACCACATTTCCACACCAGACTGGTGTCGTTCTCAAGTATAAAAACCAACTGTTGATTTTAACACTTGAAAAAACGCCAGCCTGGCATGAAAACGCGTAGTGGAAGAAAAATCTCTTCTTTATATTATTGGATGAAGGATTTTCATTTTGGTTAGCGCAGTCCAAAGCGTGAATTGTCTTTTATTTCAAGATTCCTGGTGGGGTTCACCCCTGGGGGCAGCAGAAACCATTACTATGCTTTTAAAAGAGTTATGCCTAAATAACTTGCTCAGATGATCTTATTATCTGGATCTAGTTTATTACTAAGAATTTCTGTGTTCCCTCTGACTAATAAAGAGCTTCAGAATATGTTGATTCTATATAAATAAAGATTTGTATTATTATAAGATGTTTTCTTGGATGCTAGACAGGTATTAAGTAGAGATGAGGGAATCTGAAGAATGTTAAATTGGCCAATTGTATGAATCTGGCCCCCATTTTAATGGATTGTTTTGAGGTGCAGGAATTGGTTAAAAATAATGAAAGATTATATGCACTGTGACATAGCGATCACAAACTGGTTTGGGGCGCACTCACTTGGCAGCGATAAAATGTAGAGTAAGAATGTCAGTAGCCTAGACCCTCAGTGCTTCCTGGACTCAAATGAGCTCCAGCCAACTCCTTTCTCACACATGGCCATCTCCCATGTGGTGCAACCAGGAAAACATATAGGACCTTCCTGACATCACAGAAGCACACTGTTAGGACTGGCGGAATGCACCAAGTATAAGGTGTAATGGTATTAGGTGCGTTCGCCGTCCGAGGTCCACCGTGCAGGTAAAAGACCCTGCTGCTAGTAAGACGGACTATATGGCGGTACTAAGTATGCACACATGGGTTAACTTCACCCTGCGTGAAGGAAGCGATCCTGTTGCGTCACTGGACTGCAGTACCGCACATAAAGCGCGAGCAAGAAGTCAGCGGACTCAACCCCTACACAGGATTGAAGTCCGATTAGACACTTGCTGGCACAACACCGCAACTGGGTGTGTCAGAGGAACATAAATAGTAATATAAAGGCACAAGAGTGCGTGCGGTGCCGCACTGACGGACGCCACTAACCACCCAGGCTTGGGTCAGGAAAGCGCAGAGCAAGCGCACGGCGCCGTACTGGCGGACACAGCAACTGGTAACTGTAATGTGTGTTTCGTGCTGTTGGATAAGTCGGGCGCTAGATAGCAAACATACACCTTCCGCGAACAGACATTCAATAGGGAGGGTTATTTAAAGAGCGACTTTCACTCACAACACACACATATTTACAAGACAATACTAGCGCATGGCCGTGCGGCCATGCGAGGCTTAAATAGCTGCAGCATGTTTAGGACCTTCCAAAGAAGGACCAATGGAGTGCTGCAGCACCTGAGCATGTGACCCTGGATCTCCACTGAGAAATCTCGCCCTGGGCATGCTCAGAATGCAAAGCAGGATTTAGTCCTAGCAGCTACAAGGACCTTAGCTGCAGTATCTGATCATGTGACCCTCAATCTCCACTGAGAGATCTTACTCTGGGCATGCTCAGAATGTAAAAAGCAGGAATTAGCCCCAGAAACGTCCGCTCGCCGCTGCCCAGCACTGACTTCAATAGGAGAAGCAGGAAACGCAGCAGTAACTCTAAGCACAGAGTCAGACTGAGCGAGACGCTGGGATCGACGTCTCTGCTGAGCAAGCTCCACTGAGGAAGAAGAATGGGAGACCGCAGCGGAGATGGCCCGAGATTCCCCCTGTGCAGAGGCAGGAACTCGACCCCTAACACACACCCGCTGGGAGATATGTGGTTAACCAGTACCACCCTTCACTTTCTGGTTAACCCTTAAATCCAGCCCTTTACTAATATACAGGTTTGTGGGACTACAAGACCCACCAACCTATTCTGGATTCAGATCGCCGCAGACCACTGTCTGTGCGATACATATATTGTAAGCTTGCAAGCAGGGCCCTCATTCCTCTTGGTATCTGTTTTGATCTATGTGTTTATTCTATGCTATAATGTCTATTGTCTGTACAAGTCCCCTCAATGTACAGTGCTGCGGAATATGTTGGCGCTAGAGAAATAAAATTATTATTATTACATACCTGTCTCTCAGTAGATCACTACTTGGTACATCACATACCCTCCCCTTCTGTTCAAACCAGTGGAGATGAACACATGACCACAGTCCAGGGCCCCGAGAACAGACATTCTTGTCATCTCGAGCTACAAGTTGAGGTGACCCTCTCCATCTGCTATAAGGGTTGGCTTCTGGAACCTGATCCCTCATCGTCACCAACTACCTTTTTCTGACAACTGTGGCACCAGATTTTGTAATCTTAGACCTCCCTCGCCTCTGGCAATCAATAAAGCAGTATCATTCACTTCTATCTGTATCTGCTGATATTGTCGCATACACTACTAGGTCTCGTGTCTAAGACCTTCAGCATTCATTTAACAGGGGATTCACTATCCCTCAACCTATTATGCCTACTATCCTCAGGACATCTCTGAAAAGCTCTCAGTTGGCATCTTTCTCCACAACATGTGACGTAGCGATCACTAACCGGGTTGGGGCACACTCACTTGGCAGCGATAATACGTACAGCAAGAATGTATTCCTTGAAAAGTTCATGTGGATTTATTGCTTCATAAACCCCAGAAGCATAAACAGACAGTAAACAGCCTTTAGATCAGGCAAAACAAAATAACAATGTCCATAACAGGACTCTGCTCTGTCAGGCCTGTGGTCACACAGGCTTGGTTGGTGTCCAGTATTCAGGCTCGGTATGGAACCAAACACACAGTTCCCATGCTCTGGGTTACCTGCTTAACAGATCCCCAGGTTAACCAGCCTGACTTCATATAGGTCTTGTCAGTAGTCCGGACCCTCAGTGCTTCCTGGACTCAAAAAAGCTCCAGCCAGCTCCTTTCTCACACATGTCCATCTCCCATGTGGTGCAAATAGGAAAACATATAGGACCTTCCTGACTTCACAGAAGCACACCCCCTGGGAGGTGTGTGGTTATCCAGTCCCACCCATCACTTTCTCGTTAACCCTTAAATCTAGCCTTTTTCCAATATACAGGTTTGTGGGACTACCAGACCCAGCAACCTGTCCTGGATACATACCTGACTCTCAGTAGAACACTAGTTGGTATATCACAGCACCTATCCTCCTAGGTCCATCCTTCACTTGTACTGCCACCGCACTTTCCCACCCGGTCTTTCACTTTATCCCTCCATCTTTCACAATACATGTGACCAGGTGAAGCCTAGGCAGTGCCAGAGGGAGTGAGCGGAGGACCAACTGGAAAGATGGAGTGATAGTCATTTTTAAGAAATAACACACACTTTTCTCTGTCTGGATTCGTTAGATTCACAGTTTTTTAATTTCCATTTATTAAGGGTATACATCACATTACCATATATGTACTGACACCATATTCACCATTTTGAGCGCAACATTCATTTTTCTGCTAGTCTTTAATCCCAGCTGTCTTTACATTTTTGAGAAGATGCTGAGATGCTATAAGTTGGAAGGCAGAATAAGCATCTCTCTTACCTGTGCAGTATTTCGGGGAGCATTCCCCCATAATCAAGCATGCTCTGACTGTCCTATCACATGATTAAATCAGAGTTACTACATGATCCAATAACCTAATATATTAACATGCAAAAAATACAAGGAAAATCCTAAATAACGTCAAGGACATACACTTGAATCAAATCTAATCTATATGCAGAAGTCATCAATCTTAAGTATAAAATATATCAACTGATCCAGTGGAAAAAAAAAATGCTCATCATTATAATTGGAATGATATACAGTGCATACTATCAAGATAGTCACCACATATTAGATGCCTACTGTAGAAAAATATATATTTTCTTCCATCAATTATTATGGTAATATACACTATTATACAAAGCGTTTGTGTCCATCCCTGACTTGTCCTGCCACTGCAGCTTCTCACCAGATCCTCACCTTGGTCCCTTCAGCTTTTGCTCCACATATGACCACGTGAAGCCTAATAGAACATCAGGTGAGAAGCTGCAGTTGCCGGACAGGTGAGTATAATGTTTTATTATTTTAAAGAAACTATGAAACTGTTTGGAGGCCTGAAGGAACCTAAGAGCATAATGAAGTTTTTTTTCTCAAAGACTTTCAATTCCGATTAAGTTTTATATAAACTAAACATAATCTGTGGGCCCATTTTAGAGAATTCGGTCGAAAATAATTTAGTGAGATTTGTGCATCTCTAGTAATAAAGTAATAGAACAAATACAGTTTGGTAGCAGTCTGAAATGAAAGGTATAACTGTGGCAAGTACTTGATTATCTTAAATGTAGCTTAACTATATATTGTTAGACAAATACAACTAACTAGTAATAAAATACATTTATTGCTGAATAACAAAATGTTTAGCTGCTATTTGTATATTTTACTCACATATGTCTGCATTTTGCACTTTCAGAGAAATAGGCAATAAGTATCTATACCTCACCTCCTTGTACATTACAAAAAAATAATTCTCAGAGTTGCGCCAGATTGTAGTAGCTCAGTATCCTATAAGAACTATAATATATTCTTATTTCAGATTTGTAGCTTACATATCTTGTCTCATCTCTGCTTACATATAGCATTGAATCGTTCATACTTACGGTATTGTCCTCTTTTGACGTTGAAGTATTTCATCATTTTAGCAGTTTTCCATCTAAATAGTTTTCAATGTCAGAAAAGGCAATGCAAAATTTTAATTAGTATAGGATATGAAATACCAAACTGAAAATGTATGAATGAAGCAGATAAATACATGCATTTATGCAGAGTTATACCGATTGAAAAGATTTAACCTTGAAAAGTAACTCATCAGAACAGCGTGTACGCAGCTCAGAGAATGCCCCAAAGCAAAAATCCGACTGAGACACTCGGAACACACAGATCTGATGTTTTATCTGTCCATACCCTTTCCATCAATTAGCTCAATTCCATAATGTATGCTTATAGCTCCCAACTGTTGGGGTCAATCCTGCTGTCCTGGGGGGTCAGGGCTTTGTCCCAAATTTCACTCATTCTCTTCTCTCCGATGTCTTCATCGCTCTGTGGCTCCTCCTTCTCAAGGGGCAGGATATGCATCTCTGCTCTGCACACACTTAGAATAAATTAAACAATTATGTTATTCTGATCTGGTCTCACCAAGTATCGTGCCCACAACCTCTACCATTGCAATTGTGACGCCCAAGAGACCGGGATACCCAGCACCGGACCAATGGAGTCTGTCTCTTGAGGGGGATGTCACAGGTGGCTTGACCCGGTGCTGTGGCCTCAGGCAATGCACAGTGTAAGGGGTATCGTGAGGGGACAGGCACTTACTTGATCAGCAGCAGGTTCTCCCAGCGGTGACGATCCCGATCCTGGATAGATGGCTATTGTCCAAATGAAAGACTAAGGCACTGAAACGTTTAACCAGTTTACTTTAACATAAAAGGATTTACAACCAGTCCTGTCAACGGAGTCTGTATGGGAACTCTGAGTTACTTTGACCCTGCCGGGGTCTTCGCCTCTTATTGTGCGCAATTTCTGTGTGGCCCTGTTGCTGTATGTGAACTGGCTGCCGGCCCAATCTGTCCCCTCCGGGTCCTGGTTCGACGGGCAACCCGAGTCCTTTTATCGGTTTACCCCCTCTGGGAGTACCGCTGAACTCTGTGTCTGTTGCTGCATCCGACCCTAGTGAAGCTGATATCACCTCACGTTTTTCCGGTTGCTGTATTATATATAATGAATACAGCCACGGATCCGGTATCCGTCTTTGCGCCTGTTCTGGGTAGTGATTAATGCTACCCGGTTCTCACAATGTCCCTTTTCTCTGTCCCTCTTCTCCTCAGGCCGGTGATTTGGGCCTGGAAACCATCATAGGGCTGTTAGAAATTCAGCTGTATGACCTCTCACTATCAGCTCCTTAGCCCAACTGCCATTTCTTCTCTCAGACCAGAATGGATCAAGGGGAGTCTCTGGAGCTCCCCCTTCTGGCCGGAGGTGGTAGTGCAGTCTTGCTAATTTAGTATTTGTATTTACTGTCAGTAACTATTTTTGTGGCAAATACCCCTAGGGGTGCCACATTCCCCCTTAGTTAAGAACAGTACTCCGGGACTGTGGGACAATAACATTTTGAAATAACAATTAATATGTACAGAGTCTTAAAAATGAAAAGTTACAAAAACCACTCAAGGAAACAAAAATAGAGTTCTGTAAAAAGTCACTTCAAATAGCGTCCATTAATACAGTTCTATCCTTGAAGGTATTAGGAACGGCACTGTACTTAGTGTCCAGGAATTTAGTTCCATTTTTCCAACGGAGTTATCAATATAAAGTCTAAAGAAAGTGCACAAAGAGCAAAAAGCAAAGTTCAAAAAGCAGTCTTTCCGGAGCTTTGATTTAGTGCCTCCGGGCTGATAAAAAGTTCAAGAATATGCAATAAGTTCATACAGACAAGTCTCTGTAGGCACTGGGCTTAAACGTTGCAGACTGATAACAATGACTATACTACATTTTCTGTTTAACTATATACGGCATAACATATATACAATTCACATTATGAGATTTATAGTTGGTAATCTGCATACCTGGCCGGTAATTGACCCTGGGTACTACGCTGTGATCTACGTAATAGCGGTATCTCTTCATGTGGAGTACTACTGTCTACTGCGGATGTAGTATCTGCCCACTCTGCTAAAGATAATTCCATAACTATGGAGTTGGCAAGTCCACCATGAATGGGATTACTCTGATCAGGAATCTGTTCTTCCTGGCCTGGAACCTCCTGTAGTACGGGGTCAGCCTCTTCCTGTCTTGGGACTTCTGGTATTGGGTTCGGTGTTGGGTAAAAGGCCACCATGGGAACCACTACTGCACCATGGTATGTTAGTAGGGTTTTGGGAAAGTCTCCTATACAGGTGTGATACACTTCCTCTTCTTTTTCCTTTACTGGTTGAACCTGTATGGGTTGAATAACTTCTGGTTCTGGCTGGACAACGTCTGGCTCTTTCAATGCTTCCGGACATAATTTAAGATTGTCTCTTGACACTAGTACAGATGTTAAGCCTCCGTTTTTGCTAATGAGACACATTTTAGGATTATTCACTCTTGTTGGTAAAACTGTGTAGGGTACGGCTTCCCACTGATTGTCCAGTTTATTGGTTCGACGATTTCTCTTGAGCACTTGGTCACCCGGTCTTAATGGGGTCGCTAGAGCATTCTGGTTGAAAGTTCGCTCTTGTCTTTCTCTAGTTTGCTGAAGGCTTCTTTCCACACTCTCTTGCACTTGGCGATACTGCTTTTGCCGTATGATATCCCAATTGGAGTCTTGAAGTTCTGCGTCTGGTTTCAGAATTCCCATTTCTAGATCGATTGGTAATTGGCCGGGTCTTGCACGCATAAGGTAAGCTGGGGTGCAGTTGGTGGAGCTCACCGGGACATGATTATACAGATCCACCAAGTCAGGCAATTTCTCTGGCCATTGATTCCTTTCTGTCTCAGGTAAAGTCTTTAGTAGGTCTATTACAATATGGTTCATCTTCTCGCATAAGCCGTTTGTTTGTGGATGATAGGCCGTCGTCCGGATCTTTTTGCAACCATACATATTACAGAATTCTCTGAAGATCTCTGATTCAAAGGCTGTACCTTGATCGGTGAGAACCTGTTCCGGATATCCATGGGGTCTACAAAAGTACGTTTGGAACGCTTTGGCTGCTGTTTTTGCTGTCAGATCTTTTATGGGTACTACTACCAAGAAACGTGAATAATGGTCCACGATGGTCAAGGCATAGACATAGCCGGACCGGCTTGGTGTCAACTTCACGTGGTCCATGGCTACAAGTTCAAGTGGTTGTTTGGTGATTATGGGCTGCAGTGGTGCTCTTTGGTTCTTTTGATCGTTTCTTCTGAGGTTGCACGGGCCACAATTTCTGCACCACTGTTCGATTGATTTTCTCATCCCGACCCAATAAAATCTTTCTCTTAGAAGTACTTCTAACTTTTTCCAACCGAAGTGACCAGCACCATTATGGTAAGCTTCGAGGACCATCTTCACATCTTGTTTAGGCACAATAATCTGCCAAACCAATTCATGTGTTTTCGGATTGGTGTATCTTCTACAGAGCTTCCCTTGATACAGGAACATTTTGCCTCTCTCTTTCCAGAGTTGATGCGTCTCTTCTGGGGCATCCTCATAGGGATATGCACTTTGCTCAGTCAACAGTTCCTTCACCAACTTCACAGCCGGATTGCTGTCTTGGGTGTCAGCCCATCTATGGTGTGCTAACGGATTAAAATTCACCTCTTGTTGTTTCTGATAGGTACTTGACTGATGATGTTTTGCCTTGGGACGATGGAAGGCTGGTAGTTCAATTTCTTCAAGCTCCCCCGTTTCCTCTTCTACATCTCTCAAGTGTGGCATCCGGGATAGGGCATCGGCATTTCCATTCTTGCGACCTGCTCGATACTTGATTATGAAGTTGTAATTAGATAACCGGGCTATCCATCGCTGTTCTAACGCACCTAATTTGGCTGTGTCCAGGTGAGTCAACGGATTGTTGTCAGTATAGACAATAAATTCTGCAGCGGCCAGATAGTGTTTGAAACGCTCCGTCACAGCCCAAACTACTGCCAGTAGTTCCAATTTGAAGGAGCTGTAATTTTCTGAATTTCTTTCAGTAGGCCGGAGCTTTCTACTTGCAAAGGCGATGACTTTCTCCCGACCTTCTTGCTTTTGTGACAGCACCGCTCCTAGTCCCACATTACTGGCATCGGTGTAGAGGATGAAAGGTTTATGGTAATCTGGGTATGCCAGAACCTCTTCTCCGGTTAGTGCCTTCTTTAGTTGTTCAAAGGAGTCTTCCCTTTCGTCGTTCCACTGAAAAGGAGGGTTTCGGTTTGAAGGTTTCTTCGTCTGCCCTACCAAGGTGTCTTGCAAGGGTGCTGCCAACTTGGTAAATCCTTTTATAAATCTGCGATAGTAACCCACCAATCCCAGGAATTGTCTCACTTCTTTTGCGCTGGTAGGTCTTGGCCAATCCCTTATGGCGCTTATTTTCTCGGGATCTGGTGCTACTCCCTCCGAACTCACGATGTGTCCCAGGTACTGTACCTTTGGCTTGAGAAGGTGACATTTGGATGGCTTGACTTTCATGCCATACCTGGATAAGGCTTCGAACACTTCTGCCAGGTCTATTAAGTGTTGTTCGTAAGTCTTTGAGTAGACGATCACATCATCTAGGTACAGGAGGACGGTCTCGAAGTTCTTGTGTCTGAGGCAGCATTCCATCAGCCGCTGGAAGGTACCGGATGCGTTGCAGAGTCCGAACGGCATGCGATTAAATTCACATAGACCCATTGGTGTGGTGAATGCCGTCTTTTCCTTATCTCTCTCAGCCACAGGGACTTGCCAATACCCACTTGTTAAGTCTAAGGTGGAAAAATAATTAGCAGATTTCAAAGCAGTTAAGGACTCTTCTATCCTAGGCAAGGGGTAGGCGTCTTTATGGGTGATGTTATTAATCTTCCGGTAGTCTACGCACATTCTCATGGTTCCGTCCTTTTTTTTGACAATCACTAGAGGGGCCGCCCAGGGGCTACAGCTGTCTCTTATTACCCCGGCCTGTTTCATTTCCCTCAGCATATCTTTTGCACATTGATAGTGAGCGGGCGGTATGGGTCTATATCTTTCTTTTATTGGGGGATGGTCACCTGTGGGGATTGTGTGTTCTACCCCTTCTATCCGTCCGAAGTCCAATGGGTGTTTACTGAAGACTTGTTCATATTCCGTCACTAGCCTATACACCCCTTGTTTTTGATGGGTAGGTGTTGAATTTATGCCCACGTGTAGCTGTTGGCACCAATCCTCCATTTCTCCATCTGAGCCATTGCCTTCCACCTGACAGGTTGGTTCTAAGGGCTCAATGGTTGTGATGGCATTGTTGTCAACAGTATATAGCTTTGCCATTGTAGCATACCTTGGCAAAGTGACCTCTTCCTCTCCACAGTTCAAAAGTCGTACCGGCACTCGTCCCCGGTGTACCTCGACTATCCCTCGTGCTGTGAGTATAGTGGGCCTGCTGTCGGTGTACACTGGTTCTATTAAGGCTTGATAATCTCGTCCCTTAGTACCAATGGCTGCTCTACACCATACCAGCATTTCTGTTTTTGGTGGGATTACAATAGATGTTGGATCACTTACCCTCACACTGCCGATTTCTCCACCTGCAACTTCTACCTGTTGCCTTAACATCAATACTTTTATTTCCCTCCGGAGAACTCTCTGCTGGCAGGATTGGGCAGTTTCAGCAATTTGCTGTAAGACAGAAATGACTTCGGAAAAGCAGTTCTCTAACACATTCATTCCTATCAATACAGTTGGTTCACAGTTCCGCCGGTCAACATCAACAACAATTATACCCTGTTTCTTCAGTTCTACTTTACCAATCTTTATGGTCATCTCCCTGAATCCTAGTTTCGGTACCAACTTACCATTACTGGCCCATATATCTAGTTCAACATCAGAGGGCCCTTTATCAATATCTGCATCAGCCCAGTACCTCTTATAAAGGATATACGGTATAGATGAAATCTGGGAACCTGTGTCCAGCAAAGCGTTGAGGGGAATTCCGTCCAGCACGATAGGGATAATGGGTCGTCCTCCGATGTACCTGTCGTGCCAGGGTGTTGGGCCTTGAAAGTTCATTCCTGCGAAGCGGCCCGCATTCCCAGGGGATTCCCGTTTAAATCACAATCTCGTGCAAAGTGGCCCGGCTGCTGGCAACGGCGGCAAATGGGCTGTCCATCCGGTTGGTAGCGGTCGCGGGGTTGTCCTCTCCATGTCGGGTATCTCCGGGGTCTCATCCATGGAACATCCTCTCTACAGTTTGCCAACTCCATCTTGTGTCCTCTCATCTCCTGCATGGTTTTAGCCATTGAAGCAACAACATCAGCTAAAGAGTCAAGCTTTTGTTGAAGAGCCTCATTAGTACTGGGCCCCAGGGGCTTAGCAATGGCCCCAGACATAGCTGATGTCACTGGCACTCCCTGTTGTTGAGGTTCCTCTGCCATGGGTTGCGCAGGATCCTGATCCCGAGGTGCCTCTGCCAGCTGGAGACATATAGCGCTCTCCTTTAATTGGGCAAATGTCAATTCAGGGTTTTTAAAAACAAGCATGCTCACATGCCCCCGGTGAGAAGGGGTGTAGAGTCCCTCAATAAATTGATCTCTTAGCAGTTTATCCGCTCCGGTGTTAAAAATGGGTTCAGCCAGTGTAAGTGATTTAAGGGCTTCCTGCAGGTTTAAGGCAAAGTCTCTCACGCCCTCATTAGCTTTTTGTTTGCAACTAAAGAATCGTATTTTAGCTTTGCTGCTGGCCGTGGTTTCAAATGTAGCTTTTAATCCAGCAAATATGCGTTCAACAGTGCCTTTTAGATCAGCTGCCCATGCTGTGACTTCTCGCTTAGCATGGCCACTTAACTGCATCATCAGGAGACTAACACGCTGAACTTCACCCACAGGGAACATGTCAAAATGGGCCAGCATCTTTTCTCTGAAATCGTCAAGGGTATTAGGCTCACCTTCATACATTGGAAGCCATGGGCCACCCGGGGTATATGGCATCAGCACCGGCATGATGGGCGCCACTCCTTGCACCGCTGCGCTGCCGGACTCTCTATTGACACTCTGTCTTTCAGCTGCATTAGCGTTGCCGAGTGCTGCGGCGTCTTCGTGCTGCGACATACTGTGCCCCCTTAGTTAATCCGGACCCTTCCGGTCCTCCGCTTCCGTCGGGATAGTGTAGATTCGTTCCGCTGTGCAGCAGGATCGATTTTCCCCTTGCTCTGATGTCAGAGCGCTCAGCTTGGTGCCGCCCACAATGACACGCCCCCTGCTGCTCCCACCCACCGCGCTCTGTAATGGCGGATTCTGAAGTTTTTCAGTTAGACTGGGGCTCAGGTGATGGCGTAGCTCAATTAACAGTCTCGTGCCTAACGGTTATGAAGTGATTACCTCAGGGGATGGCGGCCATCTTTACTCCATTATAACCAATGAGGAAAAGTCACTTTCAATAGTTTTCAATGGGGAATGGATTTTTCTTTAATAAAGTCAATTTTCAAGATTTTTCATCCCAGTTTTCACAGTTTTGGGCTCCAATCACGGCACACAATACCCGGTATACGGGCTGGCTAGATCCTGTTCGTGACGCCAATTGTGACGCCCAAGAGACCGGGATACCCAGCACCGGACCAATGGAGTCTGTCTCTTGAGGGGGATGTCACGGGTGGCTTGACCCGGTGCTGTGGCCTCAGGCAATGCACAGTGTAAGGGGTATCGTGAGGGGACAGGCACTTACTTGATCAGCAGCAGGTTCTCCCAGCGGTGACGATCCCGATCCTGGATAGATGGCTATTGTCCAAATGAAAGACTAAGGCACTGAAACGTTTAACCAGTTTACTTTAACATAAAAGGATTTACAACCAGTCCTGTCACCGGAGTCTGTATGGGAACTCTGAGTTACTTTGACCCTGCCGGGGTCTTCGCCTCTTATTGTGCGCAATTTCTGTGTGGCCCTGCTGCTGTATGTGAACTGGCTGCCGGCCCAATCTGTCCCCTCCGGGTCCTGGTTCGACGGGCAACCCGAGTCCTTTTATCGGTTTACCCCCTCTGGGAGTACCGCTGAACTCTGTGTCTGTTGCTGCATCCGACCCTAGTGAAGCTGATATCACCTCACGTTTTTCCGGTTGCTGTATTATATATAATGAATACAGCCACGGATCCGGTATCCGTCTTTGCGCCTGTTCTGGGTAGTGATTAATGCTACCCGGTTCTCACAATGTTCCTTTTCTCTGTCCCTCTTCTCCTCAGGCCGGTGATTTGGGCCTGGAAACCATCATAGGGCTGTTAGAAATTCAGCTGTATGACCTCTCACTATCAGCTCCTTAGCCCAACTGCCATTTCTTCTCTCAGACCAGAATGGATCAAGGGGAGTCTCTGGAGCTCCCCCTTCTGGCCGGAGGTGGTAGTGCAGTCTTGCTAATTTAGTATTTGTATTTACTGTCAGTAACTATTTTTGTGGCAAATACCCCTAGGGGTGCCACATTGGCCACAGCTAAGGCTTTGAGCCACAGCCTGCACTGATGAGGTTGGCAGAAGTCTGTATACTTAATGCTGCGTTGCAAGCTCTGAGCCCACAGGCAGATTATACTGGTACATAAAGATACATTTTTACATAGGAAGGATAAAAGTCAGAATTTTTTCTTGCTGAAAAACAATGAAAAACGGTTATAAAAATGTTACTTTTTTCTTGTGAGATTTGCTCTCCCCGGGATTCTAACGCACAACCTGCAACATTGCAGGCAGCAGCTTAAATTATGAGCCACAGTCTGCTCAGATGAAGATATGAAAATTTTGTTTACTTGAAGCTGCATTGCAGGCTACGATGCCACATGGGCATCATCAATAGACTCTTAGCAAGACACTGTGCATCATACCTATCTGTGCGAATGGCGTTCTATGCAAGCATCATCTGTGTGAAATTTAAATACTAGGCAGTTACTCCTCCATAATTTGGTTGGTTTGTGAATGGCTGTTTTCATCAGTATTTTGCACCTGTGGTAGTGTATATATAATCTGATTTGATGTTGGTAAGGCTGTATCTTTTTCTGTGACTATTTAAATATTGTTAGCAGTACATATCATTCTGGCAGCATGAGGTCATACCAAATTTCCTGTGGACCTCCCTGTAACGTCCAGGGCCTATGACCAAAACTGGGGCTAGCAGGAGGATCAAGCTTAGGGATAGTCTGAGCTGAACGTAAGCAAAAGCTTTAAATATACTGGAACTGGAACTTGATGGAACTGGAACTGGAGGGTGCTGTGTCCGATTCTGCATTTTAAAGACTGTTATACTTGAACTGTCCAGTAAAGTTGAACTTGTGAAAGCAAATCAGGTGTCCTCTTATGTGTGTGTGGCTGATCCTGAAACTGGGGACGTGGATGCAGCAGAGGTCTCTAGCCTACAAGTGAGTACAAAGCAAACTTCACAGTACAACACATATGGACTGGGATATTGTGTGTTTGTGGGGTGCCATGGCATTATGGAGCAGCAACTTGCTCATGGCTACTGCCCTGGGCACCTTACAAGTTGGTGTGACTAGGGGTATGGTCAAAATTTGCCACTTTGTGCTATGCACACCAAATGGTTTGTCCCTCTTTCTCTACTGTTAAAAATTGGGAGGTATGCTTTAAATGAGGGGTGGGGAATCTTTTTTATGCCAAGGGCCATTTGGATATTTATACCATCCTTCGGGGGCCGTACAAACTCCGCCCACAAAGTACATCCTGACTCTGGCACTAGTTTTAGGATGTAATCTTTCATTGCATGCCCTTCAGTGTTCAGTAGTGAATACTGTGTGTGTGTGCTAACAGAGCAAGAAGAAATTAATGTGCTTGTGGCAATCAAAATACAGCTCCCTGCCCAAGAGTGCAGTCCCTGAGAATCTGCTCGGGGGCCTGATATAAGGTCATCAAGGGCCGTAAATGACCCTGGGGCCTGAGGTTTCCCGCCCCTGCTTTATGGAACCTAGGGGAAGTGATGAAACATGATGAGAGCTCTGGTTCAATACTAGGCTAGGAGATCAAGCCCTTGACCTAGATAATGGCGTAATATTTTACAGAATATTTACTTTTCTGTTGTGGCCTAATATATCACAGCATCATGCAAGATAAAAGAGATTCTCTAAGACTTGCAGACAATTGTGTTTTTGAGGAAATAAAATGACATCAATTAAAAGCATGCAAGAATAAAAGCTAATTATGTGTGATTCAGACCGTGCTTTGTTTAGAAAATGTATCAGAGAGCTGAAAAGATTACAACTGATTGCAGCTTTTACATATAATAGACTTTTTCTCCCTTAAGTAATCATTAACAATTGTAATAGATGAATTAAAGCTGCTTAAGAATTTCCTTCTCCATAAAATGGATATTAGCCTTTAGCATGCGGATTCCTAGGGCATAGAATATTTCTCATATGAAGTATTGCAGTTTGCAGATAAATGTCTTCACCGCTCTGTCCATAATATCAAACAAGCCATGAGAAATGTAAATTTGGACACAATGGTTTATATCACATATAATCTGTACATCACAGATAATAGAAATGAATATGATAATATGATTCCTCCTAAAATCAGGATAAAAAATGTTATAGAACGATGCTGGATCTCAAATGAAATACAAATCACATCATTCATATTATCAGTCAGTGTCAGCTCTACATCAAGATCCAAAGGTTTATGTCATTAATTCAGTGGGCCATACTGTACGAAAGCCCTGGGATTGGATGCTTCTTTAGAAAATACCTTCTCAGGGGTCTTTGTGATTGCCAGGTCTATGAGGAAAGGCTTTGAATCAGATAAAAGCTCCCGTTCCTTTGACTGCACACAGATCTCCTCAGTGACATAGGGGACACTCACATCCATTTTTTTCTGTTTTACAGTGTGTCCTTTTAGTTAGCACAATCTGACCCATTTTTCTTTTGGGTCCCAAAGCATTAATTTGTAGATAGCTGGTCATGTTCGTGCTCCTCTGTATTTCCCTGAACGGTTCAACTGCTGTTTGCTGATTTGAGGTCCACCAAAACAAAAGCATTAATTAGATCATCTGAAAGGTCGACAATGTTATATCACAGTTGGCAACTCCTGAATATTCTTCGAATCAATTATGGTCATTGAATAGATGCAACATAATTTCCGAGAATTTTAACCACCACTATACCAAAGAATAGCAGTGCAAACTAGGTGGAGGAAAAGCTCTCTACATATGTATCTCCACCAATTAGATTACTCCATTTTATAATTTGAACCTGTACAATGAAGTTAAAGTAATACCAACCCCTATGTTATATATTTGACAAATATTTTGATTACTGTATTTTTTACTCCACCATATATTTTCTACTTCTTTGTTAAAGAATTGCAAGAAACATTTGTAATGTGATTTCCTCACATGGGAGTTAAAAGTTCTGATTCATCTAGACCAGCAATGTTCTGATTCATCTAGACCAGCAATCTAGACCACACCTCTCAATGAATCAGGAGTACCGTATTCGACAAGTGGTGTGCACCTTGCTACAAATAAGATTTCTATTGTATGGAACACCATAACTCATCATGAATAAGAAAGAGCTGTAGCATCATGACCATGTAGAATTGCCGTCCAGCCCTAGCGCCACCACATTTGGCAGCTTTTTAGAAAACATCAAAAGTTGCGCAACTCTGCGTTGAGCAAAGAGTTTGCACATTTTCAAATAAATTTACAACATAATTCTGGTGTAATTATTTTGATGAATCATAGCGAAAGAGTACAATGTTATTGCCACTATGGCAGAGCATTAACAGCTGGGCCCAATAAACTCTACAATGTGGGCGGACATAAGAAATATAAGTGAAACATAATAGATGTACTTCTTTGGTGCAGAGTTTGAGTCAAGATCCAGGAGCATCCAGATATGTGTCTTAGAAAAATGTCAATGGGATCCTTAAAGAGATTTTCCACTTTTGAAAAACCTTTCTACCCTAGCTGCAGTTTGTTTTTAAAAATAATGTGAGTGTTACTCACTTTCCATTGGTCCAGCACTGAGTCTCTGTTGCTTCCCAAGGTGGAGCTCTATGGCTCTGATCTGCTCGTGTTGTCAACTTGAGCAGAGCCACTGAGCTCAGTTATTGACTGCAGCACTGTCAACATGATGTCACACCAGCAGCAAAAAGTGACACCGGCAGTGATGGAAACTGAGCATTCTTACACGGAAGAGGGGCTTTTTGAAACCAGAAAACCCCTTTAAGTTAGATTAAGCATATTAGCTTAATGTTGTTCTACCAATTTCAACCCATCTTATGTGTACAGTGATTCCCCAGTTCTCTCCTGATGTTAGGAAAAAGAAGGTCAGGCATACTAACATATGTCATCCTTTTGATTTTAAAGAAGATTGACCATCTCCTAGAAGTTTATCTCACTGTCCCTACCGAAAACAGCATGATCTCACGTGTGAATGGGTGTGGGACTTCGGAAACCATAGCTGTTGACTAAATGTTCAGCAGACAGCTCTCTAAAGTAGAAATGGTAGAAATAAGTTTAGAAAATATTGAGTTTCAAATTCTGTCGTGAATAGTGTTGAGCATTCCGATACCGCAAGTATCGGGTATCGGCCGATACTTGCGGTATCGGAATTCCGATACCGAGACCTGATATTTTTGTGATATCGGGTATCGGTATCGGAAGTGTAAAATAAAGAATTAAAATAAAAAATATTGTTATATTCACCTCTCCGGCGGCCCCTGGACATCAGCGGGAGGATCCGGCGTCCGGCACGGCTTCTTTCTTCAAAATGCGCGCCTTCAGGACCTGTGGAATGACGTCCCGGCTTCTGATTGGTCGCGTGCCGCCCATGTGACCGCCACGCGACCAATCAGAAGCCGCGACGTCATTCCTCAGCTAAAGTCCTAGAATGAGCGCCTTCTAGGACCTGAGGAATGACGTCGCGGCTTCTGATTGGTCGCGTGGCGGTCACATGGGCGGCACGCGACCAATCAGAAGCCGGGACGTCATTCCACAGGTCCTGAAGGCGCGCATTTTGAAGAAAGAAGCCGTGCCGGACGCCGGATCCTCCCGCTGATGTCCAGGGGCCGCCGGAGAGGTGAATATAACAATATTTTTTATTTTAATTCTTTATTTTACACTTTAATATGGATCCCAGGGCCTGAAGGAGAGTTTCCTCTCCTTCAGACCCTGGGATCCATGAGGATACATTCCGATACTTGATGTCCCATTGACTTGTATTGGTATCGGATATCGGTATCGGCGATATCCGATATTTTTCGGGTATCGGCCGATACTATCCGATACCGATACTTTCAAGTATCGGACGGTATCGCTCAACACTAGTCGTGAATAGTGCAATACTTTGCCATCTTGATGCTTCATTAAGCTGCAATAGTGCACACATTCAATGAGAATCATTTTTATGTAATTGAAATAAAAATATGAGTTTCCCTTTAATAGTGTCAGGCCGTTATTATAAAAAATTGCCCTGTTTGTCAGACAGACACATTTGTTTTGTTTGTTACAACTTGATGATGTTTCCGAAGATCTAAATGGGCAGCAAATGAGCTCCCTGCTGCTCAGTTCATCCCCTCCGTAGTAAGTACTACAACACTTGTCTGCTCTTGCTGTTAATATATGCAGCCTCTTGACAACCAATAACCTGTCATAAGCTGTGTCAGCCGGCTTAAACTGGTTCTCCTTCATTGCAAATGGCTTTATAAGACATAGGTGAATTGAAGAATTGAGCGGTCTTCTCGGGATATGACTAAGGCTGATACCGATTAACTCTTGCAAGGCTGAACTGCAAGCTTTTTCTTTTTCTTCATCTTGACAAGAGCTACTTGATGTTCTTGTTATATCTCATTTCATATCTAGTTCCTTTGCCATTTTGTGTGAACTATGATTGCCCTTTATTGAGACTTAATCCAGTAAAAATCACTGCCATTGTCACTGTCGGATGTGCCTTGAAGCATTGGATATCATTTGATTGCTTGTAACATGATGTAATTTTAATTGACATTTAAATTCCAAAACATTTTAGGGCTTGTCTACTTTATTTCTAATCTCACTAAGGAAAATCAAGCATAAATATCAACATTTTGGACTTAAGATCTGATAAATAGGAAATTTGAAATAAAAGGCTTGACTTATATCTATTTATCATTTGCCATAAACTTGCATAAAAAGTATCAAAATATCACACATACCATAATTTGATAATTTGTTTTTCTCTTTCAAGCAGTTTTAGCTTCTGAAAAAGTGGAAGGGGGGCATGGTCACATAAGTCCAGACAACTTTATTGTAATTTACTTTAGAAATTAGCATAAACTTTAGAGCAATTTACGCCAGCCTATGCCTGGAATAGATTTTGTTTTCTGGTGCATGCACGTTAAGAGATCCTCCTAATTTATTAAGAGGCCTGTGGCACACCTGTCCTGCTCCTGCTCTGCTCCCCTCACTCCGGTCCGCTGAACTCTGTTGTGGTCCACATGGGGCTTTGCAGATGGCCTGACATGATCCCATGTGATTATCTGCCTGGGCCTATGTAAAGCCCACCAAGACACACACCAGGGCCTTTATATTAAGACTCCTAATTTGCCTGAGAACCACTACCTGCTCAGTATTTGTCCCTGGACCTCTGCTACCTTTCTGTAGTCTACATGACCTCTGCTACCTATCTGTGGTCTCCAGCACCTCTGCTCTCTGTTGTCTCCAGGACCTCTGCTACCTCCCTGTGGTCTTCGTGACTTCTTCTGCCTTACTACAGCCTCCAGGACTTCAGCTACATCTTTTTTTGTGTGCTTCAACTGCCTGCTGCACCGATGCCCATGGCCCATGTACCCACCTGGACCTTGGCCTTTGAGGATCCACTTCACAAGGTGAATTCATAATATTGCCTTCAGCATATATTGTATTACTATAGATGGTTTTAAATTAAGACCTTCATGAAAAATACTGGTGTCAATAAATTACCCCCAATAATTTTTCCACTAACCACAAGAGACTAGACACTTGGGGCTTGATTTATTAAGACTAGCATTTTATATGTCATTCTTAATGATGGACATGCATTAGTTAGATGCATCTAATTCATTAAAAGGGGCATGCCACTTAATGATTTCATCATATCTCGCCATTGGTGTACACTTCATCGGGACATGAGTTACATTTCTAATGTTATTTACATCACAACTTTTGATGATGTGGACTTTGACCCAGCTCCGCCTGCTTTGGCAAAGCTGGCTGAAACTGGTGTGAAAATGCCAAAAGTTGGAAAACAAATTTGCACCGTTGTGTTTTACACAAATTTTGCAATATTTAACGTTGTTTTATGGAAGCATTTTGACAAAAGCACCATAATGAATCAGGCCTTTTGCTCCTAATCCTATGAATATACTGAATATTGAAGGTACCAACTGGGAATAAAAGCTCAATGCACAACTGGACACCATGTTATTTGAGCTTGAATTTTGTCTCCTTTTCAAGCACATGAGGTTGAAAACATCACTTATCGCCAGAATGAAGACATGTTGCCAGCAGAAAAAGATACTAATAATGCTGAGGTCATCCACTTTCTCTTTTTAGTGCTTTTCCTCTCAACACTTCTGTCCAAAATGGCTGTTGATCTGATGTTGGGACCTCTGACTAGATCAGTCCCAGATCAGTAAATTGGGTAAGGCTGTGAGCAGGTTGCGGGATGCAGTGACAGACAGGAGACAGAGCAAGGGTTAACGTATTTACTTTAACAGGGATATACTCCACACAGGGAGATAAAACAGTTCAACAGTGGTACTGCGGGTAACATGAAATAGATGATATGTGGGGAGTGGGGTTATGCAGATTTGCAATAGCAGTAAAAGTTCTTAAGGTGCAACTTATCCGTTCAGATGACTTCCAAATTGTGAAGTTTACGAAACAAGCGATGGCGCCAACAACGGTCAGCGTGGAGCTGATCTGATGTAGTTCTGAAGACAAGCTGGGTCCTGGCAGCAGCGGTTATTCTCTGATGTCCTCTGTGGGACCCTTAGTCCAGGGGTAGCTGTGGTAAGGAGTAAGGCACTGACCAAGGCATTGTTGGGGCCCAACGTTGCCTGACAAATATTCACTGGAGATCAGAGTACTGTTCACAGTCACACACCCAGTGCTTCTCAGGCGGTACACACACAGCAGTCACGGGCCCAGGGCCTTTGGCACTTTGGTCTGCGGGGGCCAATGGATGCTTGGCACGTCTCTGCTCACAGTTTCTGTGGGTGACAGCAGGGATACACGGGTGCCGGCCTGCGCTGCTACGGTGCACAGATGACGGACCACTCACCTGCTCCTGCTGCGTGCTGTCTGTCCCCGCCGAGTCTGACTGCTTCTGCATGCTTTTTCTCTTTTTATCCTCAAGCAAGCCCCCTACTGCGAAATGCAAAGGTTGGTCCAGTTCTTTTAGCTTTCCCTCGGACAACAGGGGAGGCAGCCCCGACAGTTTCGGACCCGTGCAAGGAAGGTACCCCCAGCCCGGTCCTTCAGGCCACCTTCACATGTCCGTGTTCCTAGTATGTGTGGTATTTGCTTTTTTCATGGATACCACATGTATCCATTATAACCAATGCTGCTATGTACATGTCTGTTTTTTTCTGGCAGCACCGATGAAAAGGGCAAATACAAGTTTATGGGTTTGTGAAAAACACATACATCACATGAATGCCATCTATGTGCCATCTGTGTCCTGTATGTGTTTAACATTGGAAAGTATAGAAGAACCTTAGTAATTTATTTATCCATCTGTGAAAAATAATTGTCATGAAATTATCATGACAGAGAGGATCCAGAAGACAACAGCCTCTGATTGCTCCTACTCCTGCGCTGAAAAGAAGAACTTCACCTTCTTTTTAATTGGTGTAAATTCCTTTTGGCAGTGCACGGGTTAATCGGCCATGTTGGTAGCTCTGGGAGTCTGGGCTCTCAGCTGAGCACGGTTAGCCACTCCTATCCCCTATATAATCTTGGTCCTGACTGACATACATCCTCAGAGCTAGCTTATGCTCATTACTTGGAGGAGAGCAGTTAGTGGTTACATGAGAAGGCGTATGGTGGGTTTGTCAGTGCCTGTTGCTTGTTTTTTAATTGTGATAGTTCCTTTTCCTTCTCCTACTTTGGTCTTTCCCCATCCTCCACTCTGTTATACAGTACAGACCAAATGTTTGGACACACCTTCTCATTTAAAGATTTTTCTGTATTTTCATGACTATGAAAATTGTACATTCACACTGAAGGCATCAAAACTATGAATTAATACATGTGGAATTATATACCGTATTTTCCGCTTTGTAAGACGCACTTTATTTCCCCCAAATTTGGGGGGGAAATGGGGGTGCGTCTTACAAAGCGGATATACCGCTTACCGTTACAGGCTGGGATGAGGGGGTGTCCGCCACCGCAGTTGTCCGCTGCCGCCCGCCACTGCTGCCACGGTTGTCTGCTGCTGCCCCGGGTGATGCTGGAGGCTCCGGTACTGTGGGGGGCTCTGGTGACATTTTGTGAAAGACCAGAGCCCCCCGGCAGTTCGTCCACGCTTTCCTGTATGACTGACTCCGGGAAAATGGCGGCCGGAATCTCGGGGGATGAGATTTCAGGGCAGAGATCTCATCTCTTGAGATCTTGGTCCCAAGATCTCCATCTGCGCATGCGTCGCCTCCCGGCGGCCATTTTCCCGAAGTCCATCGCACAGGAAAGCATGGACGAATTGCCGGGGGCTCTGGCCTTTCACAAAATGTCGGCAGAGCCCCCCGCAGTGCCAGAAACAGCCCTGCAGCACCGGAGACAGCCCTGCAGCACAGGAGCCCCCCTGCAGCACCAGAGCCCCCCTGCAGACGCCCTCATCCCAGCCTGCAGCACAGGAGCCCCCCTGCAGCACTGGAGCTCCCCTGCTGCACCGGAGCCCCCCAACAGACCCCCTCATCCCAGCCTGCAGCACAGGAGCCTCCCTGCAGCCCAGGAGCCCCCCTGCAGCACAGGAGCCCCCCTGCAGACCCTCTCATCCCAGCCTGCAGCAATGCTCCACTCCTGCCTCCAGCAATGAGCCTGGGACCCTGATCCACCGCAGCCACAACCCCTGGTAAGCAATAAGACGCATGGATTATAAGAAGCCCCCCAATTTATTAAAAAAAGTTTTTCCAATTTTTCTCCTCAAAATTTTGGGTGCGTCTTATAATCCAGAGCGTCTTACAAAGCGAAAAATACGGTACTTAACAAAAAAGTGTGAAACAACTGAAATTATGTCTTATATTCTAGGTTCTTCAAAGTAGCCACCTTTTGCTTTGATGACTGCTTTGCACACTCTTGGCATTCTCTTGATGAGTTTCAGGAGGTAGTCACCGGGAATGGTTTTCACTTCACAGGTGTGCCCTGTCAGGTTTAATAAGTGGGATTTCTTCCCTTATAAATGGGATAAATAGCTGATAGTCCTACTGAATAGACTGTTAGAATTTGTATTAAGGCAAGAAAAAGGCAGCTAAATAAAGAAAAATGAGTGGCCATCATTACTTTAAGAAACAAGGTCAGTCAGTCTGAAAAATTGGGAAAACTTTGAAAGTGTCCCCAAGTGCAGTGGCAAAAACCACCAAGCGCTACAAACAAACGGGCTCACATGAGGACCGCCCCAGGAAAGGAAGACCAAGAGTCACCTCTGCTTCTTAGGATAAGTTTATCCGAGTCACCAGCCTCAGAAATTGCAGGCTTAGAGCAGCTCAGATAAGAGACCAAGTTAATGCCACACAGAGTTCTAGCAGCAGACACATCTCTACAACAACTGTTAAGAGAAGACTTTGTGCAGTAGGCCTTCATGGCAAAATAGCTGCTAGGAAACCACTGCTAAGGACAGGCAACAACAAGCAGAAGAGACTTGTTTGGGCTAAAGAACACAAGGAATGGACATTAGACCAGTGGAAATCTGTGCTTTGGTCTGATTGAGTCCAAATTTGAGATCTTTGGTTCCAACCACCGTGTGTTTGTGCGACGCAGAAAAGGTGAACGGATGGACTCTACATGCCTGGTTCCCACCGTGAAGCCTGGAGGAGGTGTGATGGTGGGGGTGCTTTGCTGGTGACACTGTTGGGGATTTATTCAAAATTGAAGGCATATTGAACCAGCATGGCTACCACAGCATCTTGCAGCGGCATGCTATTCCATCCGGTTTGTGTTTAGTTGGACCATCATTTATTTTTCAACAGGACAATGACCCCAAACACACCTCCAGGCTGTGTAAGGGCTATTTTACCAAGAGGGAGAGTGATGGGGTGCTACGCCAGATGACCTGGCCTCCACAGTCACCAGAACTAAACCCAATCGAGATGGTTTGGGGTGACCTGGACGGCAGAATGGAGGCAAAATGGCCAACAAGTGCTAAGCATCTCTGGGAACTCCTTCCAGATTGTTGAAAGACCATTTCTGGTGACTACCTCTTGAAGCTCATCAAGAGTGTGCAAAGCAGTCATCAAAGCAAAAGGTGGCTACTCTGAAGAACCTAGAATATAGGACATAATTTCAGTTGTTTCACACTTTTTTGTTAAGTATATAATTCTACATGTGTTAATTCACAGTTTTGATGCCTTCAGTGTGAATGTACAATTTTCATAGTCATGAAAATACAGAAAAAAGAGAAGGTGTGTCCAAACTTTTGGTCTGTACTGTATATGAGTAAATATTTGTATGCCTGGTGTTGACCTTGTTAGTGTTGCATTGTTCGTCTGGTTGGTGTACTGCGGTGCACAACTACTCCCCTCTTCCCTGGGTGGGGGATGGGAACAGATGAAGGGTGAATACAGGAGATAAGGCAAGGTACGTGGCCCCGGCATCTTTACATTCAGAAGTAACCCGGGGAATAGGGCGAGCTAGGGCACCCCTAGCATTAGGGACAGGGAAGAAGCCCCTGGTCCTGGGTCACCCGACAACTGAGTCGTGACAATACTGATGACACACTGATGGTAAAAATGGACACATGGACCAAACACTGATCTTGAAAACAGATACACAGGTAACACATTGATAAAGAACACCGATGATACCAGTATCATTTTTTCATTTACGTGTTTAAACACAGGCGTGTGAAGGAAGGCTTTGTATGTACTTTAACACACCTTAAAGGTGAAATCACCACTTCCTGAAAAATGACTTTAAGTTTGAAGACATTTGACATGACTCGTCTCTAACTAAAAGGTTTTGTGATTCAAAAGGAAAATGGTCCGATTCATGAGTTCATAGTAACTGGGTCTGATTTCCCCCTATTTTTGTGAATAAGAAACCACTTATATAAATTGTCTTCAAACTGAAAACATTTGTTAAGAAGGAGTGACAGCTCCTTTGAGGTGTTTTTTAACCTCTTAACCTTCAATGACAGGCAGAGTAGTCATTGGATGTCTCCCCTTGTTTGGTGCGGGCTCCAGTGATGAGCCTGAACCTTTTCCGGCACATGACATTTGATCTGATCAGCTGACATGTGCCCCTAACAGCCGCGGGTAGAATCGCGATCTACCCTCTGCTGTAAACATGCATTAATGGGCGATCAAAAGATTGCGTCTGCACCAAAATGGTATCATAAAAAATGTCAGCTCGGCGCACAAAAAATAAGCCCTCATGGAGAAGCTAAAGGTATCAAAAAATGACACAATTTTTCATCACTTAGATAACTAAGAACCTAGACATATTTGGTGTCAATGAACTCATAATGACCTGTGCAATCATGATGGCAGGTAAGTTTTAACATTTAGTGAACCTAGTAAAAAAGAAAAAAAAAAACAAGTGTGGGATTGCACTTTTTTTGCAATTTCACTGCACTTGGAATTTTTTTTATGTTTTTGAGTACACGACATGGTAAAACCAATGCTGTTTTTCAAAACTACAACTTGTCTTTGATCAAAGAATAAAAAAGCTATGGCCGTGGGAAGAAGGGGAGCAAAAAATTGAAATGCAAAAATGGAAATACCCCTGGTTCTTAAGGGGTTACGTATATATGAAAACATAAGAAAAACAGCTTTCCTATGTGAGGTGTTTTTCAATTGAGGAAGGCTGATGGACTGGTCAGAAACACATGATTCTCCATCGGCAGCCATTTTATTGACAGAAGTGTTGCTCAGTTTGTGAGAAAAGCTGCACTAATAAGAGAAAGTGAACAAGCCCATTAATTTTTTTGAAGACTTGTGCAACTGTCTATTGGTAAGAAGGAGACTATTGATGGTGTCATCACACAAAGCAGGATTGCTGTATATCACCATACACTGTAATATCCACAGCACAGAAAGCTTGACAAGCTACCCACCTATGTACTATACCTACGGGATGTACTATATGCTTTATAAAATTCATAGTATTGTGTAAAAAACACTTTGTATCCTATCCCAAATTCCTCCAGTTAAGCCAGTTATTTATCACTGACTGACTACTGGTTTATCTCACTTCTTTCTTATATTCTTTTTCCAAAAGTGTAAGAGGCTTATATTTTCAAATATAATATTAAGACCGTACTTAAAAATATCTGCTATTTTATTTTATACACCCGTACAGTTAAACTGATGTAAAAATATACTCATGGGTGCAGTGAACTTCGCTCTTTGACCATTTTGACATGTCTGGCTTGTATTCCCTCCAGGAATGACTCTTTTACAAGTAGACCAAACAAATGTCTGCAATTCGCCAACAGCTCCAATCCAGCTGGGTTTATTCATTTATAATATAAAAATGAGTCACCCCTTCAGTACTTTATTCTCTTTTTATCATTGGCCTATTTTTTTTGCACAGAAAAAGAATTTCTCATCAGTTAAGAATTTGCCAACAGAAAAGACACCTGATATCTATATATAAAAGTGTATATTTTGTTGAGCTGTTGAGCTTTTATGTAAGTGCCAAAAGCAATGAAATATATTAAATGAAGTGATCAAAATAGCTTTTTAGTTATGGCACATTAGACTAGGTTCACATTGCACTAAAGCAGCCCGTTCAACACATCCTGTTTAACGCAAGTGCCGACATACCATCACGCAGATTAAGCTAGCAGATGCTCTATCTGCGCTAGCTGTGGGTGCATCACTCAATGACAGCACATCGCTGGCGCACGCCCATTTTGGGCGTGCGCTAACGATACGCCTGAAATAGGGCTTAATGGCATCGTTAACAGACTGCGTTACACCGCATTATGCTGCGGTGTAACGAAGTCTATCTAACGGACGGCTTATAACGTAATGTGAACCCAGCCTAAGAGTATTAAAGCACTGCCTTCACTTACAAAGTGCTTTAAATGTACTAAAGTCCTTTCTAACTTTATGCCATGGACTGTAACAAACATGCAAGGCTAGAAAACAGGAAATAAAAAAAAATAATTCAACTAATTAGTAATGTAATATCAGTTTTTCCATTGGCCTAGACTAATAACGGTGTTAAAGAGAACCTGTCACCAGGTTTCTGCCATCTAGTCTAAAAGCAGTAAAGAATGTAAAGACAGAAACCCCGATTCCAACATGTGCAACTTTCTCTACTGCTTGCTGTAGTTTTATCAGTAGGAGATTATCACTATTCCTCCATATTCATAAGCTCAGTATAAGACTATCCTTATCACTGAATGGTGCTGGCAGATATGAAACAGATACAGACTTATTTGTGTGCAGGAGAAGTTTACACTTTTCTGACAGTAGATGGCGAAATATGCTTAGTTGAATGTAATGCATATACTTGTTGTACTATCAGTTATAGCAGTTCAAACTGGAATCTCAATTACCCCGAAACACAGTGTCTGCAAATTGAGATTCTGGTTTGGCTATTATCCTAAGTCATGTGACAAGACTCGTTAAAGGGTCGACATTGACTTGTAAGATTGTTACCTTCCAATAGGTGGCACTAGAGTTCTAGTTCTATTCCCCTCTGAAGAGACAATTTGCATAATTACAATATTTCCCAGAGGAGCATTGAGGCTTTAAGTCTCCTCATCTCGGCATGCTTAGTATGTCAGTCTCCACAAGGAGAAACGATACTTCTTGGATACCAAATGGAGAATAAACAGAAAGTAAAAAGCACAATTTCTAACCCACATACAGATCACTGGAATGGTACAGTAATAGATAAAGAGTCATTGTCAGGCTGGTTTATTGACTCAGGAGCAACAAGTCACATAAATAGTGATAAAAGCTTCTTTACTGAACTTGATGAAAATAAGAAGGAAGCAATTTATCTTGCAGATGGGAGTAAAATAACCGCAGAAGGTACTGGACAAGGAATGCTAATCTGTCCTGATAGATTAGGGCATAATTCAAAATTAGAGTTGAGCGACTTTTACTTTTTTAGGATCGAGTCGGGTTTCGCAAAACCCGACTTTCTCAAAAGTCGGGTCGGGTGAAATCGGCGGATTATTTCGAAAAGTCGGTGGACGACCAAAACACGAAACCCAATGCAAGTCAATGGGGAATCAAAGTTGGCAGTGAGTGGAGGCAGGGCTGGCATCAGCATCCGGCGTACCCGGGCAAGTGCCGGGGCCCTGGCGAGACAGGGGGGGCCATTCAGGGCCGGAGTTAGGGGCAGGCAGCTGCCTAGGGCCCCCGCTCCCCCAGGGGCCCTCAGCTAGCGGCACATCACGCAGCCTCTATGGAGCCTCTGTGAGGCAGGGGGGCCCACCTGTCACCAGCGCCAACTCCCCTGCCGCTGCATTGAACTATGCCGGCGTCTGCCGCTAAAGTTCAAAGCAAATGATGGAGGAGAGAGCATCACCTGACGCTCCCTCTCCCATCATTCCCCACTCTGACTCTGACACTGCCGCTGTGGGTGCGCGATGACGTCATCGCGCACTCGCTGTGTGTCAGGCAGTGCAGCGGCAACCGCTGAGACCGGAGCAGGGAGCAGCGCGGGCACGTTGAGAGGTGAGGAGTGTTTTTTTGTAACTATAACAGTGAGTACTGGACTATGCGGCCATTCTTTGGGGGAGGGGGCTGTGCTGTATACTACATGTCCGTGCTATATACTACATGTCTGTATTATATACTATGTGGGCTGTGCTATATACTATATGGGCTGTTATATGCTATGAGGGCTGTGCTATATACGATGTGGGCTGTACTATAGACTTTATGGGCTGTTATATGTTATGTGGGCTGTGCTATATACTACATGGCTGTTCTATATACTACATGGGCCGTGTTATATACTATGTGGCTGTGCTATATACTATATGGGCTGTTATATGCTACGTGGGCTGTATTATATACTACATGGCTGTTCTATATACTACGTGGGCCGTGTTATATACTATTTGGCTGTGCTATATACTATATGGGCTGTTATATGCTGCATGGGCTGTGCTATATACTACATGGCTGTTCTATATACTACGTGGGCCGTGTTATATACTACGTGGGCTGTGTTATATAATATGTGGCTGTGCTATATACTATATGGGCTGTTATATGCTATGTGGGCTGTGCTATATACTACGTGGCTGTATTATATGCTACGTGGGCTGTTATATACTACATGGCTGTGTTATATGCTACGTGGCTGTGTTTTATACTACATGGCTGTGTTATATGCGATCATGAATCGTGGTATGTGTTAAAGGGGGGGCCCACTGAGACTCTTTCGCCTGGGGCCCTCAATAACCTGGAGCCGGTCCTGAGTGGAGGACAGGAAAACACCTACAGTGCCCATTTTAATGCCAAAAACACCAATTCTTATTTCTTAAGCTTGTCAATCTTAATTTACTTTATAATAATAGTTAGGCATTGAAACAGGGGGTCATTTGGCTAAAGTTGTGGGGGGGTGGAGCTCAAGATTTTCGTGGGCCAAGGAAACGCGGAATACGTCACGGCGGTGGAGCAGGGAGAGGTAAGTATTTCAACTTTGCAAGTGCTGTGATCCTGAGCAAGCAGGTGGGACCACTAGTTGGCACTGGCACAGGGCCCCTCATAGTACGGCGCTGTGTTTCACAGCCGGTGGTGCCTCCCACAGCCAGAGACACTTTTGCGTACTATGAGGGACCATATGCCAGTGCCAACGAGTATGCCCCCCTGATGAAGGAACCTGCACTTTCATCTGCACCTTCCTCTTTGTCCCCTTGTAAGGTGGTATAGTATGCGGGAAGGGGAACCTGACTTTCAGCAGGGTCAGAATCTGGCTGTGTAGAGTGCAAGGGGAATGTAGTGGTCTGGGTCAATGTACCAGCAGACTCATCTAGCAGTGGCTGGGCAATGGGCAGGATGAGGAGGAAACACTGATATAGGCCCAAAATAAAAAAGTAGGCTAAAAGCAGTTAAAAATTGGTAACAGGACTAAACAGGCGGCATAGCTTTGTTAAGTGGAGGAAAATTGTAATGAGTGGCGCAGACACGCGTAGTAGGCCCAAAATGAAAAAGTAGGCTAAATTCAATTCAAAATTGGTAACAGGACTAAATAGGCGGCATAGCTTTGATAAGTGGAGGACAATTGTAATGAGTGGCGCAGACACAGGTAGTAGGCCCAAAATATAAAAAATAGGCTAAATTCAGTTCAAAATTGGTAAGAGGACTAAACAGGCGGCATAGCTTTGTTAAGTGGAGGACAATTGTAATGAGTGGGGCAGACAAAGGTAGTAGGCCCAAAATACAAAAGTAGGCTAAAAGCAGTTCAAAATTGGTAACAGGACTAAACAGGTGGCATAGGTAGGTACTGGGGTGGGCTCCTCTGCAGAGTAGCAGACAGTGGTAGTGGACGCAAAGTATTAACTGGTTTAAATCGAGGCCAGGGCACCTGTATAATTTAACTATCATCTATCATTTTAACAAATTTGTATTGGCAGTGCCATTGAAGGATTTTACAGCTCGGTCTACACAGTGGTGGAGCAGGGAGAGGTAAGTATTGCAAGTGGTAGAGCACTGTTCGAGCTGGGGGAACACTCTCTCGTGGCCAGCGGTACTGGCACAAGGACCCTCATATTACGACGGTGTGTCTGACGTTGGTTGTGCACCACCACCGTCAGAGACACTTCATTGTACTATGAGGGACCCTGTGCCAGTGCCGTTGCCCAAGAGTGGGTGCACCCACCTGTCCAGGCAAACGGCACTCGCACGGGCGCTTGCGCCAGGTGCTGAACACGGCCCTGTGGGGGATAGTCAGCCCTGTTATGATAAGATAATTCAGTACCACAATGGACATAGAGGTCAGAGCACAAACAGTGACCTGACAATAACCCAAAAACATAGAACGAGCTCTGAGACGTGGGAACTCTGCTGTCCGCAATCCCTAATCCTCTCCAACCACACTAGAGGCAGCCGTGGATTGCGCCTAACGCTACCTATGCAACTCGGCACAGCCTGAGAAACTAGCTAGCCTAAAGATAGAAAATAAGCCTACCTTGCCTCAGAGAAATACCCCAAAGGAAAAGGCAGCCCCCACATATAATGACTGTGAGTTAAGATGAAAAGACAAACGTAGAGATGAAATAGATTTAGCAAAGTGAGGCCCGACTTTCTGAACAGAGCGAGGATAGGAAAGGTAACTTTGCGGTCAACATAAAACCCTACAAAAACCACGCAAAGGGGGCAAAAAGACCCTCCGTACCGAACTAACGCCACGGAGGTACACCCTCTGCGTCCCAGAGCTTTCAGCAAGCAGAAAAAAACAAATATACAAGCTGGACAGAAAAAACAGCAAACAAAATAGCAAAGCGGAACTTAGCTATGCAGAGCAGCAGGCCACAGGAACGATCCAGGAGGAAACAGGTCCAATACTAGAACATTGACTGGAAGCCAGTATCAAAGCACTAGGTGGAGTTAAATAGAGCAGCACCTAACGACTTCACCACATCACCTGAGGAAGGAAACTCAGAAGCCGCAGTACCACTTTCCTCCACCAACAGAAGCTCACAGAGAGAATCAGCCGAAGTACCACTTGTGACCACAGGAGGGAGCGCTGCCACAGAATTCACAACACAGCCCGTTTAGGGAGATATTAAAATGGCCTATGGTGGACATTCAGCAGCTGCAAATGGCGGAATTGGAAAAGTCAGTAAGAGGAGGTCAAAAGCAAGACATTTTTCAGGCAAGCTACTTGTCAGCAGGAGAAGGTGGGGCAAAATAATTTGAAATCCATGATTGGTTCATTTTAATTAAGGTTACATCATCAACATCCTGGGTAGCCAGACGTGTCCTTTTTTCGGTCAGTATTGAACCAGCAGCACTGAAGACTCTTTCTGATAGCACACTAGAAGCAGGGCAAGTGAGTTCCTGTGATGCATATTCTGCCAATTCAGGCCAGGTGTCTATTTTAGATGCCCAGTAATCAAAGGGGAATGATCTGTGAGGGGGAAGAACATCGATAAGGGAGGAAAAGTAGTTCGTAACCATACTGGACAAATGCTGTCTCCTGTCACTTTGAATCGATGCAGCACTACTTGTCGTGTCAGCGGTCATTGCAAAATCACTCCACACCCTGGTCATAAAACCCCTCTGTCCAACGCCACTTTGGATTTGTGCACCTCTAACACCTCTGCCATGATGCCCTTTACGGCTCGTGTGAGAACTATCACCGCCGCTGTGTGCTGGGAATGCCTGAACCAAACGGTCTACAAGAGTTGCTTGTTTGGTAGCCAATATTTGCTCAAGGTTCTCATGTGGCATGATATTTTGTAATTTTCCTTTATATCTTGGATCCAGGAGGCAGGCCAACCAGTAATCATCATCGTTCATCATTTTGATAATGCGGTGGTCCCTTTTTAGGATACGCAAGGCATACTCAGCCATGTGGGCCAATGTTCCAGGTGTCAATTCACTGCCTAAGTAAATAAGGCAGCATACTGCAGCACTAAAACATGTAAACTTGAAAACACGAAATTTGAACTGCAATACTGCACTAGAAATATGAAAAATGAGAGCTTTTAGCGCATAAAAATTGCCAATTTTATGTGTACCTGGTAGCCCCTTTACGGCATCTCTCTAATACCAGGTCTTAAAGTTGCCTTACTTCGCTGAGAATAAACGTCTCCATCTGAATGGGTACATGTGAAACCTCTTCTTAGACTAAAATTCTCTCTCTCTGTGGAGGGGTATTGGGCCTGCTGTAATTAAAACACCTGAAGCTAGGAGGCGGAGTGCACCTCCTAGCTTCAGGTGTTTTAATTACAGCAGGTCCAATACCCCTCCACAGAGAGAGAGAATTTTAGTCTAAGAAGAGGTTTCACATGTACCCATTCAGATGGAGACGTTTATTCTCAGCGAGGTAAGGCAAGTTTAGGACCTGGTATAAGAGAGATGCCGTAAAGGGGCTACCAGGTACACATAAAATTGGCCATTTTTATGCGCTACAAGCTCTCATTTTTCATATTTCTAGTGCAGTAATGCAGTTCAAATTTCGTGTTTTCAAGTTTACATGTTTTAGCGCTGCAGTGTGCTGCCTTATTTACTTAACTATATACGAGTTGGCAACTCTAGGTTCAGCACCTGTTCACACTTAGTCTATGTTTGGATGTGCCGGTCAGGTTTTTGAAATCAATTCACTGCTTGTGCTGAGTTGAGGAGCATTTTCTTGCAAATCAACATCACTTGTGGCCCGCAAAAACCCTGTACCTGACCTTGCAACGCCTCCAGTTTCTATTGCCCCCTGACAAGCATCCTCCTCCCATAAAAATTCATCCCCATCATCCTCAAACACTTAATTTCTAACACAGCCTGCTGACGCTTACCACTAGCTGTTCGGTAATGGGACACCTCATGTGCAACACTGGCAGCTGCAGATGGAGTGGTCGTGCGACTTCGCTCTGTAACATAGTAACATAGTAACATAGTTATTAAGGTTGAAGGAAGACGTTAAGTCCATCTAGTTCAACCCATAGCCTAACCTAACATGCCCTAAAATGTTGATTCAGAGGAAGGCAAAAAAAACCATGTGGCAAATAGTAATCTCCACTTTGGGGAAAAAAAATTCCTTCCCAACTCCACATACGGCAATCAGACTAGTTCCCTGGATCAATGCCATATGAAGGAATCTAGTATATATACCCTGCAACATTGGACGAGCATTCGCTTCTGGAGGAGGAGGGGTGGCGAACGCCTACAGCCAACTGTTTCCTAGACCGTGGGCTAGGCAGAACTGTCCCACTATGGCTGTCCCCTGTGGACCCTGCATCCACCACATTAACCCAGTGTGCCGTGATGGACACGTCCCTGGCCATGCCTACTGGTCCATGCATCTGTTGTGAGGTGCACCTTTCCACTGACTGATTGCCTCAGTGCATGGACAATGCGGTCTTTGACATGCTAGTGGAGGGCTGGGATGGCTTCCCTCGCAAAGAAGTGTCGACTGGGTAGGTCATAGTGTTGTACTGCGTAGGCCATCAGGGCTTTGAAAGCTTTGCTTTCAACCAATCGGTAAGGGCATCATCTCTAACGAGATTAGTCTGGCAATGTGGGCGTTCAAACCCTGTGTATGCGGATGAGAGGTTGAGTACTTTCTTTTCCTAATGAGAGTCTCTTGTAGGGTGAGCTGGACTGGAGAGGTGCATATGGTGGAACTAGCAGTGGTGGTGGCGGTGGAAATGGCAGATTGAGAGAGGGTTGGTGATGGTATTCTCGATGTTGGCCTACATACAGTGTTTCCTACCAATAACCTTGTGATTCCCTGACTGCTTTGGCCTTGTTACGATACCTCCACATTTGCTGCTGGTGGTGTCCTATCCGGTGGGCTTACAGTGAGGGAAGCAATGTAGCATTGCTGACTACCTTCATGCTGAGCAGGTGCACCAACGGTACAGAATGTTTGGTAGTTAGTCCAGGCTTGCAGGTGCATGCTGGTTAAATGTCTAAGCATGCACGTTGTATTTAAATTTTGAAGATTCTTCCCTCTGCTAAAGGTCTTTGAGCATTTCTTACAGATAACTTTTGACTGATCATTCGGATCTTGGTTAAAAAATTGCCACACTGCACTCTTCCTATTATGGAATACCTTTTCAGGCATTGGCCACGCTGTCCTAAAACTGATTTTGTTTTTGACAAACGTTTTTGGCCTGATACGGGCCTGCCAGATGACAGCTGTTGAGATGTAGATGGCTGCTGCGGATCATCCTCCCCCGCTTCAGAGCTACTGGCAGTGGCACTCTCTTCCCCCAATGGCTGCCAATCTGGGTCAACAAATGGGTCATCTATCACCTCCTCTTCAATGTCATGTGCACCTTCCTCTGTATCACCGTGTAAGGTGCTATAGCGTTTGGGAAGGGGCACCATAGTCTCATCAGGGTCAGATTCTGGCTCAGTACTCTGCGAGGGCAATGTAGTCATCTGAGTCAATTGAACAGCATTATAATCTAGCTGTGGTTGTGCATCAGTGCACTCCATGTCCGATTCATCTTGTAATGGGCAGTTAAAAATTTCCCATTCTAACCCAGGCACGGTATGTGTAAAGAGCTCCATGGAGTAACCTGTAGTGTCGCCTGACGCATCCTTCACTTTTGGTTTGGGTGAAGGACACAAGGAAACGTCTTGTTCCTGACCGGGAGCATCCACTGACGACTCGCTGCTTTTATATTTGGAACTTTCTGAAGAGGAGGCGAAAGAGCTAGGGGCTGAGTCAGCAATGAAAGCCAAAACTTTTTCCTGCTGCTCCGTTTTCCTACTCCCAGAAAAGGGAGTCTTCGAGGCCTTGTGTAGCCAGACGATGACGCTGGCTCAACACCTCCAGCCTTAGGTGCTATTGTTCTTTTGCCACTACCACCAGATGCACCACCACCACCACCATCAGTACCAACTGGCAACCACCACCCACGGTCTCTTCCACGAGACTTCCTTATTTTTTGGAAAATCTAACCAAAATAACAACCGTTATATGGTACTGTAAAACAAGGTAGAAGGTGTATATAAACTTGTTGAGAATTTGAATCTCCCTTTTTTTGGGTGGAGACTGACCCAAAACTCAGGCCCAGTGTATAAGACAATGCAATGTAAGTGCCAGAAAGTGGCTGGCTGACATATACCAAACTAACAGGACTGCAGTAGATCCACTTTGTGAGAATTTGAAACTCCCTTTTTTGGGGAGACTGACCCAAAACTAAGGCCCAGTGTATAAAACAACGCAATCTTAGTGGCAGAAAGTGGCTGGCTGACATACACCAAACTAACAGGACTGCAGTAGATCCACTTTGTGAGAATTTGAATCTCCCTTTTTTGGGGGGGAGACTGACCCAAAACTCAGGCCCAGTATATAAAACAACGCAATCTAAGTGGCAGAAAGTGGCTGGAAGATATATGAAAAAATACAAGGACTGTAGTACAATTTCAATCTCCCTACAATGATCTCAGGAAAAGTATGGCAGCAAAAAAAAGGACTGCTGCACACATAAGTGTGGACAAATAAACAAGATAACTGTGCAGAAAGGAGCAACAGCATTTTTTGCTTTTAAAAAAGCAGTTGGTTTGCACAGCGGCGTGCAAACAGCAATGCAGGGAGCCTTGTAAGGCAGCGTAATAAGCTACAGAGCTGATGCACAAAAATATAGCCTCCACTGTCCCTGCAAACAAATGGTGGTGTTGGACAGTGGAAATTGCTACAGCACAAGCAGTTTTGGGGCTTAATCTTCCCTCCCTAACTATATCCCTTCTTCTGATGCAGCTGCGGCATCCTCTCGCTATGCTACGATTGGCAGAAGTAAGATGGTGGTCATCGTGCACACCCCTTTATTGCCCCTGTGATGCCGCAGAAAGCAAGCAAGCCAATCACTGTCATGCCCTTCTCTAAGATGGTGGGGACCGAGACCTATGTCATCACGCTGCCCACGCTCTACATCCTCCTTCATTGGCTGAAAAATGGTGCTGAAAGCGTCATACAAAACGTGACTTTTGCGCGCAGATCGCCGACCTCATGGTCGATCGAACACTAGGATCGGGTTTCATGAAACCCGACTTTGCCGAAAGTCGGCGATTTTTTTAATTTGTCCGATCCGTTTCGCTCAACCCTAATTACAATCGATTCTATTTATGGTGTTGTTATGCTAAAGACATAAAGGAAAATACCAAAAAAATACATGTCAGAACACCCAAAATTTGCACTGCCATTGGTTTAGATTTGTTACGTACCTTAATGTAACCAGCAGACGTTCCTCTGGTGGAATGGCTCTACGGAGCTGGGTGTCCTGTCTCCGTTTGGTTCCTTGGACACGAGCAAGCAAATCCCGGAACGAGTCTTGCGACATCCTTGTATATTCCGGGGATTTGTCCGGGTTGGCATTAAGCTCGCCATACAGCGTGTGATATGCTCCATGGCTCTCACGTAGTTCAATAATAGGGTGTCTCCAAAAATGACTACGACGTCTCCTTCTCTGTCTTTCTCGATTTCTTTGTTGCTCCCAAGCAAACGCACAGGCAAGAAACAGCTTGATGCTTAAATCCAGGTTGAAATAAAAGCTCTCCATAGGAAGATCCATTATGACACAGGATACAGGAGCAAAATCTGAAGATTTCAGCTGTTCAAGGGTCTATATAAAGATATCCCATAATACACGCCCTCTGTAGTCACATTGGCGGTGTCTGGTTATCTAGATTTTTCTCCTGTATAATTTGTCACCATGCGCACCAAAAACGCAAACGCAGGAAAAAACGCATTGAGAAGCATGCAAACGCGGCGTTTTTTTTAACCGCATGCGTTCCTGCATGCGTCTAAAAATGCAGTGTTTGTACGTGTTTATATGCGTTTTTTCCTGTACTTGCGGATGCACATTAAACGCTGCGGATTCTAACGCAAATGTGAAACTAGCCTAAGAAATATCATTAGTGTCTCATCACAATCTATTTAAAATCATTACGAACCAATAAGAATGCATATAACACAACTTATACTAAATAAATTGAAATTATTCTATACAGATCTGCTACATAACCATAGGAAAAACACATTAAGCTAATGGAATATAACATATACAGTACATTGCAAAGTTAAAGAGTAAATACTGCTGTAACAGCTAAATCCATATCTAGATATTTAGGAAATTTAGGACACACTGCATGTCAGAATGAAAACCACCACACAGGAATTGCAGTTAGAGGGTCCAAGTAAATATAAATACACATATATTGCAAAAATTCATTTATTAATATCAAAAAGTCAAAAGACAGATAAACAGGCTAAAAGTGACAAGCAACATCACACAGAGCCCAGGCAGAAGATAACAACATGAAAGTCCAAAAGGAACAATATCAGGAAATTGTCTGCATGTATGGAACCTTATACAAGTGCATAGTAGAGCAAAGGCCCATCACAAGAAGATTATCACACAATCAATATAACATCAAAACTACAGTGAGGGACTCTACGCTGTCTCCTGCCCACCCCTGCTACATAATTACATCATCAATATAAATACATTATGTTATAGCAAAAATTTAAGCCATTGGGCTGTTTAGTATTCATCTTAAGGATGCAAGAACATTTCCCTTACGAAATGGGTCAGAGAGCTGTCGAACTGCCAGTAACCTTTTAAATAGATACCAAATAAAAAATATTGGATATTTTTTTTTATGAGTGGTTTTTCCTGCTGTTTCCTATAACACTTTTTTCTTGGTGACTATACTTCCTTGCACAGCTGTACAGTAATTGTACTCCCCCTTGTCACTAGTTTAAACATTCCTGCAACATTATAGCTATTTTCCATCAACATAGCTTCACCCTTCCTGCTGAGTTGCAGTCCATCCCAAATGTAGAACCCCCAGCTCACAGAAAAGTTAGCCCAGTATTCCAGGAACACAAAACCTTCCTTCCTACACCAATTTCTGAGCCACTTATTCGCCTTCCTAATCTCCTGCTGCCTTTCTGGCATGGCATGTGGTGCAGACTGTATTTCATAAAATACTACCTTTGAGGTCCTTACTTTAAGCTTTTGGTCATATTCAATGAAATCATTTTTAAAGGACCTACTATCAACAGTACTTCGAAATTTGCCAGCCAGCCTTTCCCAGTAATCTGTTCACCCAATCCGCTGTGTTAAATTAGAGCACCTGGAAGACAACACACTGTTTGGAAATCCCTGTCTTTGAGAGAGATTGCACTGTCTGCTCCCCTAATAATTGAGTCCCCCACTACCAGCACCTGTCTGGTCGAAGCCAACACTCTCCCGGCTTTCAGAAAATGTTTTTTGTGGCAGCAATGCTAATCCTGTTCTGAAACCCCCCTCATCTGCCAAGTTAACAAACTTGTTGGGGTGTGCCATTCAGGACTAGCCTTACTGACACTATTCCTTCTACCACACCTTATAACTGTCCCCCAAATAGCTATCTTACTGTTTGCAGCTCCATGCTACCATCCTCCACCACATCTATCCCTACAAGCACCTTCTTGGTGAGCAGAAAACTCCTTTCGATATTGTCAATGGATCACAGTGTTGCCAGCTGCTCATTTTGATCCAGTACCTGGGCGTCCAAATGTACAACGTGCACATATCTTGCCCAGCAGTATGCACCCTCAAACAACAGTTCAAGGATTGCATAAATAAGATAAGATGTACACTGTAATGAAATTGTCTATAATGGAGCACATATTACAATGGAGATTGCACAACACAGGACTATAAACAAGTAAATGCAAACAGTGATTCAGTACAAGTTACTCCCTTCAAAACCCTCGGAATTCAAAGTGACTGAATCACAAATCATACGGTTAAGCCAAATCACTCTTAGGCTGGGTTCACATTGCGTTAACAGGAGCCCGTTCAACACATACGTTAACGGGCTGCTGTTAACGCAAGTGCTGGTTTTGCAGCGCGATAGCACAGATAGAGCATCTGCTAGCTCTATCTGCGCTAGCGGTGACGAACCCAGAAACCCTGCATCCCGCGTCTCTGGGTCCGTCACTCAATGACGGCACATGGTTAGCACACGCCCATTGTGGGCGTGCGCTAGCGATGCGTCCGACATTGCGTTCAATGGCGGCATTAACGGACTACGTTACACGGCGGCATAACGCGTTATGCCGCCGTGTAACGTAGTCCATTTAACGGAGGCGCAGCACTCAATGTGAACCCAGCCTTAGAACAAACCACTCACAAGCTCTTTCACTTGCTATATCACATGTTTTAAATAAAGTTGCTTTTCTCCTATCTGCAATATAAACTGCAATTTACTGCAATGTCTTGTTTATGCTACTGTGAGCAGCTTGTTGTCTAAACATACTACCATAGCCTGCAGTCACCAATCACATTAGTACATCATTGGTTACCAACTGCAAAGTTAGCTGCCAGCATCTGTTCTTGACTATTTTCACATCCTAGCGCATTCATTTTCCAAAATATTCAACAAATAACCATTAATAACTTAATTGATAACATTTTATGGCATGTAAGTAGGTGAATTTCTGTGTGTGGAGCTCAAAGATGTTACTTAAAAATATATGATATGTGTTGAAAAATTTGATTCCACTTTTTCAGAATTTGCATGTCATAGAATCATAAAATGGTACAGTTGGAAGGGACCTACTGGGTCATTTGGTCCAGCCCCCTGCTCAAAGCAGGATTCAGTAAATCATCCCCTTGAGATATTTGTAGACAGCTATTAAGTCTCCTCTCAGTCTTCTTTTTTGCAAACTAAACATTCCCAAATCCTGTAACCGTTCCTTATAGGACATTGTTTGCAGACCGGTCACCATTCTGGTCGCTCTTCTCTGAACTTGCTCCAGTTTGTTGATGTCTTTTTTAAAATGTGGTGCCCAAAATTGGACACAGTATTCCAGATGAGGTCTGACCGAAGAGGAGTAGAGGGCAATAATGACTTCTCGTGATCTAGACTGTATGCTTCTGTTAATACATCTCAGAAATGCATTTGCCTTTTTTGCTGCTGCATTACACTGTTGACTCATGTGCAGTTTATGATCTATTAGTATACCAAAGTATTTTTCACATGTGCTGTTGCTTAGCCCTATTCCTCCCATTCTGTATATGCTTTTTCATTTTTATTGCCCAGATGTAGTACTTTGCATTATACTTGTTAAAAACCATTCTGTTCGTTGCTGCCCACTGCTCCAGTTTATTAATATCTTTTGGAATCCTCTCTCTCTCTTCTCTAGTATTAGCTATCCCTCCTAGCCTTGTGACATCAGCAAATTTAATCAGTTTACCCTCAATTCCTTCATCTAAATCAATGATAAAGATGTTGAACAATACAGGGCCCACGACAGAGCCCTGTGGTACCTCACTTGAGACATTCGTCCAACTGGATGTGCAGCCATTTATGACCACTCTTTGAGTCCAATCACTACGCCAGTTATGAATCCACCTAACAGTTGCCTTGTCCATTCCATACTTAGTCATTTTTTTCAATAAGGATTGTGTGAGATACTTGTCATTAACATGTCTGTCAATCTTGCGATATTCATACGCTCCTTCTTGGATTTGCAATTTCAGTGTTAAGGGGTGTAAAAGTTTGGTTACAAAAAATGTTTTCATTATAAATTGGAGAAAGAATATAGCCTTAAAGATGAAAGCCTTGTACCGGTCTACATGCAAAAGATGTATTCTTCTTAATCTTTGAAATGAAATGTCCTTAAAACATCCTAATGCTCCAACATAATAGAACATTTAGTTTTTTCCACGTCAGCATTGGTGTGCAGAATTATTTATTAATTAGTATGCAATAGAACATTTGATTATGTTAGCTCCTTTGACCTATTTTGAGCAAAAAAAGTAGGACAGCCTCTGGATTGCCTTTCCATGTCCCTAGACACACCATGCTGTGCTATGTTCTCTGTGTCTGACATTATAGCACTCAGATGCAGGCCAGGCTTGCAATTGTCTCCTAAGGGCTTTACTTTCTGAAATACAGATGCTGAACTGATCCATTTATAAAAGCTGAGTTGCTGTGAATGTGTGTGTGAGTATGTGAGCTCAGTGCTTTTAACTCCATTTCACTGTGACGTATAATAAACTATCAAAACCTTAAGAAAGGTTGTGAGTTATGTTGTTTTCATATATATTCCATTGCTTCTTTGTTGGTAAGATTCCAATTACTTTTTTGCTTTCCTTGCAGTCAAGCACTTACTAATGATTTATAAATATTCATTGCTAGCGGTAAATGATAGCACCTCTAGGAGATTTCACAGAATGCTTATAGTATGTACAGTATCTAAAACTTTTGTTGCATTGGAAAAGCACCTTCAAGTGGATCTGTTACCATAGAATGGGAAGATTAACCCTTCATGTAGCCAAAATGGCACAAAAATATTGTGTCATTTAGCTAATAGTTGCGATCAAAGAATTTACTGGACAATGTTTATATAAGTCCAATGTATTCATCATGAGTCATGAGTATTTCAGATCTCCTGCTCCACTAAGTGATGATGACTGGAAGACTGTTGGGTATCACCTTATTAGTTACAGTAGGATTATAGGTATGCGCATACGATGTCTTTTTCAGGTGGGTCTATTCCACTGAAAAAAAACCACTTAAAATAATTAATATATGCATTTCTATGTAAAAACAACTTGCTGTCCTTATGTTCAGCCTTTCGAGCATCTTTCACCCTCTTCGCATTTCCAAAAATGATCAGTGGTTAAAAAAAGTGACCTGACTATTCTTCAGAAATTTTCCACTATGACAATATTCTCTATTTTATAACTGAAGATAACAGGATGGCTCAAAAATGAAGAAGAAGCACTCAGGCCACAACCATAAAAAAACACACAAAAAAATGTTGCTTCAGGTAAAGTATTTCCTCTTGGAAAACTTAATTGTTTTTTTTCTTTTAACCCTCCGTCACATACAACTGATCTGACAGGCGCTTCTCTTTTACTTTCATTTCTCCTTCCTCACCAGATTGTGAGGAAACCCCCTCCCTCCAGGTAGTCTCCTGTCTCTTGAAGGTCTGTGAAACCTGATATCACAGTTGGATTTCAGAGCTTCAGGGGAGAGGATACAGCTGCACAGATCTCTCAGGCTCATTGTATGTGAATACGTCACATTCAGTAAGGTTGGTATTTTATGTTTTTATTCATCACAATAGTTTATTTAGCTTGTTTTATGAATGTATAGCACAAAATGTGAGGATATTTCATAGAAATAAGGGAGATTTTATAAAAGAAAGTGTGCTGCTCAGGCATATACAGTAGTTCCCTAACATATTCCTTCTCTTGCTTCAGATTATCTGCTGAAATGGAGAGGAAAATGTACAATTTATCCAAACAACTTGATGTTGAGGAAGTAACAAACATGCTGTTAGATGATAGAGACCTCACACTGAATGAGGATTTAGGAGAGGAAAGTGAGATTGATTCTCATGATGAGGTGGAAGAATGTGTCCTGGATTCTGAAACAGAGCAAGATGGTGACAGTGGTGAGGATGAAGAAGTTGGATCATATTATATTGGAAAAGATAAAAATACTAAATGGAACAAGAAGCCATTCCAGAAAAAACGTAGGGAACCTTTAAACATTATTACTCACCTTCCTGCAGTAATAGGAACTGCACGTAATGCAAAAACTGCAGTTGAATGCTGGAACAGTATATTTACAGATGACATTCTGGACTCTATTGTCACATATACCAACCAATATATAGACATTATAAAGGACAAGTACATCTGCAACAGAACCATCAAGCCCACAGATGAAATAGAACTGCGTGCTTTTTTTGGATTACTGTACCTTGCAGGAGCTTATAGGGCAAATAGACAAAGCTTGGAGGAACTTTGGGGTAAAGATGGGGATGGAGTTGAAAAATTTAGCCTTGTTATGTCCATAAACAGATTCAAGATTCTAATTCGTTGCCTTCGGTTTGACGACAGAACTACCCGAACCGAACGCAAAACACATGACCGACTTGCTCCAATTCGTGATATATTTCAAAGATTTGTTGTAAACTGTAAACAAAGTTATTACCCTGGAGAGAATCTCACTATTGACGAAATGCTCCCTGGTTTTCGTGGTAGATGTGCCTTTCGTCAAGATATTCCATCAAAGCCAAACAAATATGGAATAAAAATGTATGCCCTTGTTGATGCCAGTAAGACCTACACTTACAACCTGGAAGTTTATGCAGGAAAACAACCAGAAGGTCCTTACTGTGTGAGCAACAAACCCATTGATGTTGTAAAAAGACTGGCTGAACCCTTATTTGGATCGGGTCGCAATATTACAGCTGACAATTGGTTTACAAGTTATGATCTGATTGATTATCTGAAAATTCAGAAGCTGTCATATGTGGGAACTGTAAGAAAAAACAAAAGGGAATTGCCGCCACAGTTTGTAAGTGTGAAAGAGAGACAACAGTACAGCAGTATGTTTGCATTCCATAATGGAAAGGCTTTAGTTTCCTATGTACCACATGCCAAAAAAATCGTACTTCTTCTATCAACACTTCATGATGATGCTGCCATCGATCCTGGGACTGGGGCAGAAAAAAACCCGGAGATAATTACATTTTACAATGCCACCAAATGGGGTGTGGATACAGCAGATCAGATGTGCTCCACTTTCAACGTCAGCAGAAACATCAAACGCTGGCCAATGGTCATATTTTTTGCTATGTTGAATTTGGGTGGTATAAATTCACAAGTAATTTATCTTGAAAACAAGCTTGAACCACTCCGTAGACGATTGTATCTGAAAAAATTGGCCCATGAACTAGTACTTGGAGAGCTACGCAGGAGAAGCGTGAAAACAATCGGTATCCCCTCTCGCCTTCAAGTTCAGCTCAAAAGGTTCCGCCCAGAAGATGATGGTGAAAAGTCACCATCTGCACCACCTCACAAAAGAAGGAGATGCACCACCTGCCAAACGGAAAGCGGAACCAGAAGGCTTTCAAATTATGAATGTCTCAAATGTCATAAAGCAATTTGCCTGACACATGCAAAAATGGTGTGTAATTCTTGCTATTTGCTCTGCAAGTGTGACTTTTCTGGGGAAACCTCAGCATCTACTTCTGATTGAATATGTTTTTAATAGTACTTAAGGTACCTTAAAATTAAGTTTGTGTTCAAAAATTTTCTTTGTACATTTTTTTGAGAGAGTCGAACTGGGGACTATTTGGCGGGAGTTTTGAAAAGTTTGTATTTCATAGTTATTAGTTTTATGTTAAGTAAATGGTTTTTTTTTGCAACTGATTATGTGTAGTCTCTTTTATTACATCCCTATGAAGGTCACTGATCACTTTTAGAGCACTGAAATTGCAAACATTAGATATTATAGGTATTTTTCCAGCAGGCGCCTGACAGGCACATTGTATGTGAACTCGTTAGTCCGAATATTGTATGTGACGGAGGGTTAAGAAAACAAGCTATGTGTATGTACCCTAAGGAGGCAAGAAGAGCACTTTTCTCAAGAATACCATACTCATACTATGTGTATTCTCTGATCATTCCTATTATGCCACATTCACACATTCAGTATTTGGTCAGTATTATTTCTACATCAGTGTTGGTAAGCCAAAACCAGGAGTGGGTGATAAATACAGAAGTGGTAACGTGTTTCTATTATACATCTCCTCTGTTCCACTCCTGATTTCAGCTTACAAATACTGAGGTAAAATACTGACAAAATACTGACCGTGTGAACGTGACCTAAGACAAATGACACAATATGTTCTGTACTGCTTTGAGTAGAATGGATTTATCCCCATAATCTCAAAACAGATCTGAGGCAGCCATCAAATACTGAAAGCAATTTTCTCTAGACAAAACATTTAATTTGAGGTAATCACAGAATTGTTACTACTAATGATTTAACAAATGCAAAAAAGAAACTAGTATAAAGTGCCAGTATACCATAAAAATATATTTTATTAAATAATAAAGAGTAAAAGTAACAAGTTTTACAAGGACAAACCGCTAAGAAGCAGGGACAACCACTCATTTATAAATCAATAATGTTCCATACTAATGCCTGCATAGACTAACCAAAATGCCCAAGTCCTTAAAGTACACAGTGTATGGCCATAACGCCCTATGACTATCAGTAGTGACAATGTAAGAGGACAATAATAGGCGGCACTTACATGGAAATGATGTCTCAGTGTGTGGCGTCCACGCCGCCCCAACGCACGTTTCGCTTCTTCGTCAGGAGGCGTGTGTTGGGGAGGGATGAGGCTGATTATAAAGTGTGGCTGGCCAATCCACTGTGAATGTTAAGGAGGTGTGCGTAAGTCTAGCAGCTGACGCGAGGCAGGTGATAAATAAGTTCCGGACCCCCATTGCGCATGCGCGGCCGACGGCGCTTGTCACTGAGACGCATGGACCCGCGGCCATGGAGCGCAAGCTAACATGAGCCGTCTAAGAGACGGCGCATGCGCAAGTCTCCCAATGGCCACTAGTACATGCGTCAGAGAGCGGGTCAGCCACGCAAGCGCTGAGTCCAGGAACACACCGAAGGAAATGATAAATGCAGAGGTTAAAATAGATCATGGTATTCTAAGTGCGCTATGTGTGATATGTAAATATGAGATGAAACTTGGTGGCGGTAATAAATGTGCATATGTGTCCATATCATAATAAAAAGTACAATACAAAATACAAAATTGTGCATACATATACAAACAATGCATTGTAATATTAGCAGAACAATCCGGTCAGTGCCAAAAGATGACATATGAAAGTGCTCTAAAGCCATACATTACAATATATAGACAACTTTCGTAAATTAATACATAATAAAGTGCAGTGTGCCTAAAGAATACATACATTAATCCATATATAATAAGAATTATTTACAATACAAAAACCCCCCAATAATTATGCTGGCTCTATACATATATTCAATAATTATAAAAACGCAGTATACCATTATAGAAACCCATTATACATTATCCATATTGCATAAAGCACATGTATATGTGCACACTTTTCCTTCTTTTGGAATATATAGTCCAATTTCATTAAGCCACAGAGTTATATGTTCATATGGTCTGCTTGCACTTGGAAATAGCCAGACATGACGAACAAGCTGGCGAAGATGGCATTTCCGAACACCCCCCAGACGAGCCAGGCCTTAATCTCATTACATCAGATAGCAGTAGGAATTGTGATATGAATAAGCTAAAATAAATAACATATATTAATATAAAAAAATCAACAAATTAAAAACAATTATATACATACCCTACAACAGAGTCCACCCTCCCCTACCCAAGTACCAAAATACCAATTCAGAGAAATGAACTAAACCCAAAGTTCTCATTAAGACCCAGAGGGGCAACTGTTTGTAGTCGGTAGATCCACCGACTCTCTATTTGTGCAAGCCTTTTAAATAAACCGCTATGGGGGCCACTTGTGCCCCCTCATATGCCAACTTGTTCCTTGGGGCTTGGGAATGAGATATATTCCAGTGCAACCCTCCCAGATATATTGATAAAATACACCATTGGATTCGTTATATTGACAATATATGGTTTATCTGGGAGGGTTCCATGGATGAATTGAAGTGTTTGATGGATGATCTAAACAGCAATGATTTAAACATTAAATTGACCTATACACATGGTAGTCATTTGAATTTTTTGGATGTCAACATACAGGTGACTGCAGCGGGCATCTTGAACACAGATGTGTATCAAAAACCGACCGCCACAAATACCTTACTCCATGCTCAATCATCTCATCTTCAATCAACATTTCGGGGAATTCCCATTGGTCAACATCTCAGAATAAAACGTATATGCTCGACAGAAGAAAATTTTCAGAAACAGGCAAGGGAACTTTATTCTAGGTTCCGTGAAAGAGGATATAGTCACAGATCAATTCGCCATGGTTATCATAGAGCAAGAGGTGCCTCCAGGAATGCATTACTATATAAGCCACCAATACAGCAGAGTGGGGAGTCCCAACAGGTTAGGCTGATTACAACATACAATAGCCAGTGGAATCAATTTACAGATATTGTGAATAAACATTGGAAAGTGTTGGAAACAGATCCTATTCTGCGTAAATTTATTCCAACAAAACCGCTGATTACAGCAAAAAGGAGTAAGAACTTACAGGATTTTTTGGTGGAAAGCCACTATGCCCCTAACCCTAAGCAAATCAATCCTAGTGCCCCTGTTTTTTCTCAAGGCTTTTTTCCATGCGGATTATGCAAGGCATGTAGAAATTTAATAAAATGTAGAGATTTTTGTAATTCGGACGGGACACATACTTTTAGGATTCTTCATAGACTTACCTGCTCATCCTCTGGGGTGATATATTATGCTCAGTGTCCATGCAAAAAAAACATACATAGGCATGACTACGAGGGAGTTCAAGATTAGGGTTAGGGAGCGCATAAGAGACATTGATAAATCTAAAAATATGTGCCGAGACGAACCTCTAAAAACCCTGCCTAAACATTTTAAGGAATTTCACAACTCGGACTCCAGCAAGCTCATTTTGAGGGCTATTGACCAGGTTTCGATGGGTCAAAGAGGTGGGAATTTATTTAAAAGGCTTGCACAAATAGAGAGTTGGTGGATCTACCGACTACAAACAGTTGCCCCTCTGAGTCTTAATGAGAACTTTGGGTTTAGTTCATTTCTCTGAATTGGTATTTTGGTACTTGGGTAGGGGAGGGTGGGCTCTGTTGTAGGGTATGTACAGTATATAAATGTTTTTAATTTGTTGATTTTTTTTATATTAATATATGTTATTTATTTTAGCTTATTCATATCACAATTCCTACTGCTATCTGATGTAATGAGATTAAAGCCTGGCTTGTCTGTGGGGTGTTCGGAAATGCCATCTTCGCCAGCTTGTTCGTCATGTCTGGCTATTTCCAAGTGCAATCAGACCATATGGACATATAACTCTGTGGCTTAATGAAATTGGACTATATATTCCATAAGAAGGAAAAATGTGCACATATACATGTGCTTTATGCAATATGGATAATGTATAATGGGTTTCTATAATGGTATACTGCATTTTTATATTTATTGAATATATGTATAGAGCCAGCATAATTATTGGGGGGTTTTTGTATTGTAAATAATTCTTATTATATATGGATTAATGTATGTATTCTTTAGGCACACTGCACTTTATTATGTATTAATTAACGAAAGTTGCCTATATGTTGTAATGTATGGCTTTAGAGCACTTTCATATGTCATCTTTTGGCACTGTCCGGATTGTTATGCTAATATTACAATGCATTGTTTGTATATGTATGCACAATTTTGTATTTTGTATTGTACTTTTTATTATGATATAGGCACATATGCACATTGTGTGTTCCTGGACTCAGCGCTTGCGTGGCTGACCCGCTCTCTGACGCATGTACTAGTGGCCATTGGGAGACTTGCGCATGCGCCGTCTTAGACAGCTCATGTTAGCTTACGCTCCACGGCCGCGGGTCCATGCGTCTCAGTGACGAGCATCGTCGGCCGTGCATGCGCAAAGGGGGTCCGGAACTTATTTATCACCTGCCTCGCGTCAGCTGCTAGACTTATGCACACCTCCTTAACATTCACAGCGGATTGGTCAGCCACACTTTATAATCAGCCTCATCCCTCCCCAAACACACGCCTCCTGACGAAGAAGCAAAACGTGCGTTGGGGCGGCGTGGACGCCACACACACTGAGACATCATTTCCATGTAAGTGCCGCCTGTTAGTGTTCGCCTATTATTGTCCTATTACATTGTCACTACTGATAGTCATAGGGCGTTTTGCCCATACACTGTGTACTTTAAGGACTTGGGCATTTTGGTTAGTCTATGCAGGCATTAGTATGGAACATTATTGATTTATAAATGAGTGGTTGTCCCTGCTTCTTAGCGGTTTGTCCTTGTAAAACTTGTTACTTTTACTCTTTATTATTTAATAAAATAAATTTTTATGGTATATGTTAGGAGTCGAGTTTCCTCTGCTGCATAGGGGGAATCTCGATCCGTCTCTGCTGCGGTCTCCCATTCTCCTCCAGCCGCAGTGGAGTCTGCTCAGCAGGGACGTCGCTCCCAGTGTCTTGCTCGCTGTCACTCTGTACAGAGAGTTACTGCTGCTTCTTCAGCTCCTGCCATTAAAGTCAGTGCTGGTCAGCGGCGAGCGGACTTCCCTGGGACTAAGTCCTTGTTTGCGCACACTGAGCATGCCCAGAGCAAGATCTCCCATTGGAGATCGAGGGTCATGTGCTCTGGCTCTGCAGCGCATTCCATTGGTCCTCTTGGCAGGTCTTGGAAGGGCAAAGTTTCTGTGGCCACTTCCTGTCCTGCAATTATATAAACTGTGCATGACCGCACGGCCATGCGCTAGTGTACAATTGAATACGTGTGTTTGATGTGAGTGCAAGTCGTTCATTAAATACCCCTACCCTATTGTATGACTGTTCGCGTATGGAGTATGGCTGCTATCTAGCACCCGACAAATCACTCAACGTGTCACACACGTATCAGCGTCTATTGCTGTGACCGCCAGTGCAGCGCCACGCGCCAGTAGTGCGCTTCCTGACCCACGTCTGGGTGCTTAGTGGTGCCTGCCAGCACGGCACAGTTCGCACTTCGGTGCTCTAATTATAAGAGTTGCCTAACACACCTTGTTGCGGTGTTGTGCCAGCAAGGGTCTAATCGGACTTCAATCCTAGTTGGGGTTAAGTTCGCTGACTGCTTGCTCGCCTTCTATGTGCGGTACCGCGACCCTGTGACGCAACAGGATCGCTTCCTTCACGTTGGGTGAAGTTTAACCCACGCGAGTATACTTATGAGTACCGCCATATAGTCCGTCATTACTCAGCAGCAGGTTCCATCTCTGCACGGTGGACCCCGGGCTATGAACGCACCGTACACTATCAGTCTTATTATTTGGTGCGTTCCGCTAGCCCTAACATTACACTAGCGCCAGGGTCTGGCTAGTGATGACGGACAAACAGCAATCCCTGCGGTATATACAGCAGCTGGAGGGTAGGTTGGCTGCTCTCGAGAGCGCAACCTCAGCTGTGGATGTTACCGCAGTTGCTGTACAGGCTGCAAGCGTGGCTGCAGCAACTTTGTCCATTGCCACCCCTGTTCTGACATTTTCTCGCCTCCCGCTGCCAGAAAAATTTTCTGGTAATAGCAAATTTTGTAGGGGATTCGTGAGTCAGTGCTCTATTCATCTCGAGCTTCTGGCTGCACGTTTCCCCACAGAGCGGGCTAAGGTGGGATTTATTGTGTCTCTATTGTCGGACAGGGCGTTGGAGTGGGCTACGCCGCTGTGGGAGCGTGGCGATCATGTGGTGCAGAGTGCTCCTCTGTTTTTGAGCACTTTAAAACAGGTCTTTTTAGGACCTCAAGTCACCCATGACACTGCGCTCCAACTGCTGGCATTAACTCAGGGTGAGTCCTTGGTCAGTCATTTTGCCGTCCAATTCCGCACTTTAGCATCTGAGCTGGAATCGTCGGATAAAGCTGTTATCCTCATATTTTGGAGGGGCTTGGCTGACCATGTAAAGGACGCTCTGGCCACTAGGGAGATTCCTGCCACACTGGAGGAGTTAATAACAGTCTCCACTCGAATTGACCTCCGTTTTAACGAGCAGAGGTTAGAGCGAGCCCAGTGTAGGCAGAGGTTTCGGCTGGCTCCTACTTTCGCCAAACCTCTGGAATCTCCGGTCCTGGTTCCTGAGTCACATGAGGCCAGGGAAGTGTCACAAGCGGGACCTAAGTCCCGGACCGCTTGTGCACTCAGGGTCTGTCATGTTTGCCAGCAGTCTGGACATTTAGCCACCAGATGTCCTCATCGGTCGAGGAAACGTCAGCGTCTAGTGGTCGTAGGTGGAGGTACACTAGACACGGCGACGTTTGCCTCTAAATTGTCCTTTAAGGGGACAATTACTATAGGCTCACTCTCCCACTCGGTAGAGCTCTGCGTGGATTCTGGGGTGGAGGGCAATTTTATGTCTTCTGCCTTCGCCCAACGCCACGCAATACCTCTGGTTATGCTAGCTCAACCTGTAATGGTACGAGTGGTGAATGGGTCGACTCTGCCCTCACAGATAACTCACCAGACCATCCCTTTTACTCTGTCCATGTCGCCATCTCATCAGGAGATTATTTCCCTGCTCGTCATTCCAGAGGGAATTGATGAAGTCCTGTTGGGAATACCCTGGCTACGGTACCACTCTCCTCATATCGAGTGGTCCTCAGGCAGAATTCTGGGATGGGGTGAATCTTGTGGGGGTAGGTGTCAGAGGGAGTGCGTTCAGGTAGCTACAACTGAGGTACCCGCAGATCTTTCCTCTCTCCCCAAGCAGTATTGGTCGTATACAGACGTATTCTCCAAAAAGGCGGCGGAGACCCTTCCGCCCCATCGCCCCTATGACTGTCCTATTGACCTCTTGCCTGGTGCTGAGCCTCCCCGGGGTCGAGTCTATCCGCTATCTCTCCCGGAGACGGAGGCAATGTCATAGTACATCCAGGAAAATCTGGCAAGAGGGTTCATCAGGAAGTCAGTGTCACCTGCTGGGGCAGGGTTCTTCTTCGTGCAGAAGAAGAGTGGGGAATTGCGTCCATGCATAGACTACAGGGGTCTTAACGCCATCACCGTTAAGAATAAATACCCTTTGCCTTTGATATCTGAACTGTTCGATATGCTTCTGGGAGCAATGGTATTTACTAAATTAGATCTGCGGGGTGCTTACAACCTGATTCGCATCCATGAGGGGGACGAATGGAAGACGGCTTTTAACATCAGGGATGGGCACTATGAATATCTGGTGATGCCCTTTGGGCTCTGTAATGCCCCAGCCGTTTTCCAAGACTTTGTGAACGATATCTTCCGGGATATGCTTTCCACCTCGGTCGTAGTCTATCTGGATGATATTCTCATCTACTCTCCAGATACTGACTCCCATCGGAGAGATGTTTGCAAAGTCTTCAACCTCCTAGGGGCAAACTCCCTCTATGCCAAGTTGGAGAAGTGTATGTTTGAGCAGGAGTCCTTACCTTTCCTAGGCTACATCATCTCAGCCCAGGGATTGGCTATGGATCCTGCCAAACTACAGGCTGTGATGGACTGGCAGGAACCCCATTCTCTTAAAGCGGTGCAGCGCTTTATGGGGTTCATCAATTATTATCGCCAGTTCATCCCGCATTTCTCAACTTTGGTAGCTCCCTTGGTTGCCCTCACCAAGAAGGGGGCGAATCCCAAATTGTGGTCTGAGGAGGTCTCCAAGGCTTTTATCTCTATAAAGTCACACTTCGCTAGCGCTCCCATTCTTCATCGCCCCGATGTTGATAAGCCATTTATCATGGAGGTGGATGCCTCTTCTGTTGGTGCTGGAGCAGTCTTCTTCCAAAAGGATGCTCAAGGTCGGAAGCATCCTTGCTTCTTTTTCTCCAAGACCTTCGCACCAGCAGAGAGGAATTATTCCATCGGGGACAGGGAGTTGCTAGCCATGAAGTTGGCTTTCTCGGAGTGGAGACATCTCTTGGAGGGAGCACGTTTTCCCTTCCAAGTCTTCACAGATCACAAAAATTTGGTGTATCTGCAGACAGCTCAGCGGTTGAATTCTCGCCAGGCCAGATGGTCCTTGTTCTTCTCCCGGTTTCATTTCACCCTCCATTTCCTTTCTGGGGAGAAGAACATTCCGGCTGACGCTCTCTCTCGCTCCGTTGTGTCATCTGCGGAGGAGGAGGAGCCTCGGCTTATTGTCCTCACCGAGAGTTTGAGAACCGTGGCCCCGATTTCGCTGGAGTCTGTGCCCCCGGGCAAGACTTTTGTTCCATCTAGTTTGCGACCGGAGGTTCTCTCTTGGGCGCACTCGTCCAGGTTGGGTGGACATTTTGGTACTAAAAGGACATCAGAGTAACTGGCGAGGACATACTGGTGGCCGCATATGGCTCGTGATGTCACGGAGTATGTTCGGGCGTGTGTCTCTTGCGCCAGGAACAAGACTCCTCGGCAACAGCCAGCTGGGTTGCTTTATCCTCTGCCCGTGGCTGACAGGCCCTGGGAGATGGTCGGGATGGACTTTGTGGTTGGCTTACCCAAGTCTCGTAATTGCACCATTATCTGGGTGATCACCGATCATTTTTCCAAAATGGTGCATTTGGTGCCTCTTCCACGGCTACCATCTGCACAGGCGTTGGCTGTCTTGTTTATCAAGCATATCTTTCGCTTACACGGTATGCCAGACAAAATTGTTAGTGACCGGGGTCCCCAGTTTGCGTCTCGATTCTGGAGGGAGCTATGTCGTCTACTCAGTATTGAGTTAAATCTCTCTTCGGCATATCATCCCGAGACGAATGGGTTGGTAGAAAGGGCCAACCAGACCTTGGTCACATATCTGCGACATTTTGTTTCTGCCAGACAGGATGACTGGGCATCCTTGCTACCGTGGGCAGAGTTTGCACTTAACAATGCCGTAGCCGACTCTACCGGTCAGACTCCATTCCTCTTAAATTACGGCCAGCATCCGCGTGTTCCTGTGCCCATGCCTGTGTCTTCCGCTGATCCCAGGGTGGCAGACTGGGCTGTGGAGGCACGGGACATTTGGGATCGCACGCAGGATGCCATTCGGGCCTCCAAGGAGAGAATGAGGTCCTCCGCCGATGTTCATCGGCGCCCCGCTCCGACTTTTGCCCCTGGCGACTTGGTGTGGCTCTCCGCCCGTAACATCAGGCTGCGAGTTGAGTCCACTAAGTTTGCTCCTCGCTACTTGGGTCCCTTCAAGGTTCTCGAACAGGTTAATCCTGTGGTCTACCGCCTGGCTCTTCCTCCACGCTTGGGTATCACCGACACCTTTCATGTGTCCCTCTTGAAACCCGTATACATGTCCCGGTTTTCCGAGTCATCTGCCGGGACATCGGGTTCGTCTACGGACGATTACGAGGTGAACGCTATTTTGGGGTGCAAGGTGGTAAAAAGTTTTATTTGGTGGATTGGAAGGGTTATGGTCCAGAGGACAGGTCTTGGGAGCCTGCTGAAAACATTCGGGCCCCACAGCTCATTTCTGCCTTCGAGCGTAGCGAGGCCCTAGGAGGGGGGGTAATGTTAGGAGTCGAGTTTCCTCTGCTGCACAGGGGGAATCTCGATCCGTTTCCGCTGCGGTCTCCCATTCTCCTCCAGCCGCAGTGGAGTCTGCTCAGCAGGGACATCGCTCCCAGTGTCTTGCTCGCTCTCACTCTGTACAGAGAGTTACTGCTGCTTCTTCAGCTCCTGCCATTAAAGTCAGTGCTGGTCAGCGGCGAGCGGACTTCCCTGGGACTAAGTCCTTGTTTGCGCACACTGAGCATGCCCAGAGCAAGATCTCCCGTTGGAGATCGAGGGTCATGTGCTCTGGCTCTGCAGCGCATTCCATTGGTCCTCTTGGCAGGTCTTGGAAGGGCAAAGTTTCTGTGACCACTTCCTGTCCTGCAATTATATAAACTGCGCATGACTGCACGGCCATGCGCTAGTGTACAATTGAATACGTGTGTTTGTTGTGAGTGCAAGTCGTTCATTAAATACCCCTACTCTATTGTATGACTGTTCGCGTATGGAGTATGGCTGCTATCTAGCGCCCGACAAATCACTCAACGTGTCACACATGTATCAGCGTCTATTGCTGTGACCGCCAGTGCGGCGCCACGCGCCAGTAGTGCGCTTCCTGACCCACGTCTGGGTGCTTAGTGGTGCCTGCCAGCACGGCACAGTTCGCACTTCGGTGCTCTAATTATAAGAGTTGCCTAACACACCCTGTTGCGGTGTTGTGCCAGCAAGGGTCTAATCGGACTTCAATCCTAGTTGGGGTTAAGTTCGCTGACTGCTTGCTCGCCTTCTATGTGCGGTACCGCGACCCTGTGACGCAACAGGATCGCTTCCTTCACGTTGGGTGAAGTTTAACCCACGCGAGTATACTTATGAGTACCGCCATATAGTCCGTCATTACTCAGCAGCAGGTTCCATCTCTGCACGGTGGACCCCGGGCTACGAACGCACCATACACTATCAGTCTTATTATTTGGTGCGTTCCGCTAGCCCTAACAGTATACTGGCACTTTATACTAGTTTCTTTTTTGCGTTTGTTGATATAATATTCAGTTTTTGTGCCCTGGATTTATATATGGGTTTAGTGGTGTAGCTACTAATGATTTAAGAATTAATTTGTAAAATAGGAAAATCCTAATGAACTATCAATTGTGAACATTTAATACAGCAGTTTATCACAGTATTGGGGACAGTTATATAATAAAGCAGAAAGCTCTATTAATTGCTGAATGTAGCTTTGAGTTATGGTTCTAGGACGGTTTCAAAGTAGAATTTTGACTGTAGCTGTACTCGTTGTTCCTTCCTTGGTCTTGACTGCTTATGTTACCACCTAGGTTTAAGGCCAGCTTCATATGAGAGTATTACAGGAACATATATGTACTTATATTACAGACGTGGTATGTTTCAAATAGTCAAGCTGAATGTGATCCACAAATGTAGTATGCTTTTAGCCTAAGTTCTTAAAAGCCAGCCCTTGTGATCCCCTGACAATTGACTTATTTTTTTTCTTGCAAATATGTTTTTATTGAGGATAAAATAAATATTTCGAACCACACATCAGTATAAGAAGATACAATTAAATGGATTATTTTTGTCAGTTACCTGCAGTTCCACAAGTTCTCCAAATTCCAAGCATTGATTCTGTGTTGTACTAAAGCCCTTGGCTCCAAGAAACATTGCTTACAAAGAGTGGACATGACAGAACAGAACACCCTGTGATATTTGAGCATATTCATGCATTTATAGTAATGTTAGTCCTATTGTTAGCAAATACATTTAGTTTTTTTGTAAGTACATTTAGTATAGTTTAAAGAGAGAAAAAAAAGGGTGAAACCAGCTCACCTGCTAGGCATGTCCTGTGGGGAAGCTCGGATACCGTGCAGTCATCACGTAAATAGTACAACAGAAAAGGAAAAAAAATTATCCAGCTTCCAAAAATAGCCCAATTTATTGAGAGTAAAATGCAAAGTCCAAAAACATGGTGAACAAGAGAGTGAGTAGCAGCAGGCTACGCGTTTCGAACAGTGTGTTCTTTTTCCTGTTCTGTTCCATTTAGTATAGTTTACCTTTGCATATTGCTAACATTTTTAAATTCATCAGTAATACTTATAATATAATACTTAGAATATTATAAGTCGCTTCTTGCGTGTAACAGTATCTGTTCATTTTCAATTAACCAGTAAAAATATTGTTTTTCGCAACCAGTTTAGGTGCACCCCTGGCCATTTCTGTGGGAAGGTCATTAAGCACATTTTCATAGCTGCCTCATGGTAAGTCATTAATGTAGCAGCGGTGCTGAGTATTGTCACATTAATCTATCACAGAGCACAGATTCTTTCTGACTTAGCAAGCAGCAGGGAAGCCCATTTGAAGTGCTGCCTGATCCAATACACGGCCCCCATGCCGTTCTGTTCTCCACAGGTGAGGTTTCTGTGTTCCAAGACAGCTTTGCCCATTTTGATAATTGTCTTACACATTGCTTTGAATTATGGACTGGCCATAAAAGCAGCTCATATTTAGACTACACAATTGCAGACACTATTAATTTTGACTATGAATAGTTTGTTTTCCTTTCCAGTATTTGTGTTCAACTGATCAACAAACATATACCCTAATACACACACACCTCTGATTGCCCCAAACAAGAACTGAAAACTAGTGCTTATTGTCTATTCTAGAGTACTATGTCTTATAGGCATCATTCATACATCATTTTTTTTACATACAAGAAAAACGGACCGAATTTCATCACAGATTTTCTTCAGAGTTTCATCAGAGTTTGGTGAGAGTTTCATCATTTTTTTTCACTAATCAAAACATAAAAAGTTGCTCCACCCTCTCCTAATTATCAATCAGTAAAAAACAAACACAAGGATGGCATCTGAATGCTGTCCGATTTTCTTTTCCCTGAATCATAGGACTTTCATTACCAAGTTTGATCAGACACTTGGATCAATATCGGACATATCTCCATGATTTTGCAAGAAGTGAACCTTTAGGTCAGCAAAACATCACTGACATATGAACAACTCCATAGATTGTCAAAGGAACAAGTACTAACTGTAAAAAAAGGATGTGAAATACTGATGTGGGAATAACCCCTTAGTTTTATTATCAATTATTTGTTGCAGAACTCTAGATTCAACATTCTATGAATTGTTTTTATTCGTGTTATGTCTGGTATATGCTTTTCACAGCATAATAAAACCAGCTCACAGGTGTCTGCTTTCCTTTGGCTAGTTGTTAAAAATTGGGGGGACCCAACATAATTTTTTTTCATTTATTTATTAACGAGTAGAGTAAACTACATATGCAAGGCACTGCTCTATTTCTCTACCTAGACCTCCTCCTCCTGGTTCAATTATTATTATTTTTTATATTTTTTTTAATTCTACCAACATTTGTTTCTAGGGCAATTGTCCTGTTCTTACCTTTATTTTGTTTTCTTTTGCAGCCCGCTAGCCCTTACTACGACCATTTTACAGCACCAAAGTTTGGGTCCCCATTGGCTTTTTTTGGATTTGGGGTCAAGTTTGGGTCAAGTTTTTTTTCCAGAACTGAACATTGGACTTATGTTCAGCTGAACCCGATAAACCCGAAGCATTCACTGTTCCGCTCATCCCTATCATCTATAAAATGATGGTAGTCTCACGTTAGAAGCAATATTCAAGTCTTGCCACATATTCTCAATGTCCTTTAGGTCTGATCTGTAACTGTGCCATTCAAACACACAAATATGATTTTATCGAAACCATTCCATTGTAGCTCTGGCAGTATGTTTAGAGTCATTGTCCTGCAAGAAGTTGAACCTATGCACCAGTCTGAAGTGTTTTGCAGCCTCTAACAGGTTTTCCTCCAAGATTGTCCTGTATTTAGCCCCATCGATCTTTCCATCAACTGTGACAAGCTTCTCTGTTCCTGCTGAAGAAAAGAATCACCACACCATGATGTTGAAGTCACCATGTTTGATGATGGGGATGGTATTTTGAGGAAGATGTGCAGTGTTAGTTTTCCACCACATATCGTGCTTTGCATTTAGCCAAAACATGAGCTCATATGACTACAGCACCTTCCTCCATATGCTAGCTGTGCCCTGTATATGATTCATTAAGATCATCTGACTCCACCATTCCCCTTCAACAAGAATGGTCTTCTTAATTAATTGGGGCATTTGTCTTTAAAATGGGTGTGAAATGAACTGCTGAATATAGTCTACTAGCAAAATACACACAGCTTCGCTTTTGAAAATTTTTGTTAAATTGTTGGTTTCGCTTGCTAAGATTAAATTTTCAGTTTCACCCTGAAGTTGACATCTTCAGCGTTTAAAATTTATTTTTTCAACTCTTCTTTCTTGTTAGTTTGGTGGTAACAATATTTTATTCTTACAAATTTGTCATAACACTGAGGCGAACATCAAGAAGTTGTTGCCAACATCTATGAAAGAACTGGTTCGGAAGGTAGACTGAAAGGTGGCAATTGACTTTGCCATTTGAGCAGCACATACCATGTAGAGATGAGCGAATGTTTCAATGTTCAGTTTTGCTTACGATTGCTGACTTTGCAATATTCACTGAATATAACCAAAGATATACAGCACAAAAGCCTGTGTTTCACACGCTGTGTGACAGCATGGGAAACACCGGCGTAGCGCTTCTGATTGGCGATTAAATTATTCCCACCAATCAGAGAGCCGCGATTCCCAGCATGAGCGCTCAGCTGTGATCAGAGGTATGAAGCTTACCTCCTGTCACTGGTGTCAGCTGATGGGACTACAGCTCCCATCAGCTGACAACTGCTGCCGCTAATAACAATGAGAGCAGAAGCGGCGGATGAGAGTATTCATCAGTCGCTCCTGTGCTGTAAATAAATAATTTAAGAAAAAGCTTTCTTGGGTTCATCTGTACTTTTGATAACCAGCCAAGCAAAACTCACAGCAAGGGGCTGCAACGATCAGCTTCAGCAAGGTGGGTTAACAAGAATAGAGGGGTCCCCATGCTGTAGCTTTTAATTATTTAAATAAATAATGGAAATAAATGGCATAAGGTCCCCCCCATTTTTGACAACCAGCCTTGCTAAAGCAGACAGCTGGGGGCTGGTATTCTCAGGCTGGTAAGGGGCCATGGATATTGGCCCCCCTCAGCCTAAAAATAACAGCCCACAGCCACCCAGAAAAGGCATATCTATTAGATGCGCCAATTCTTGCACTTTGCCTTGCTCTTTCCACTTGACCTGTAGTGGTGGCAAGTGGGGTTCATATTTATGGGGTTGATGTAACTTTTGTATTGTGAGGTGACATCAAGCCCATGGATTAGTAATGAAGTGGCATCTATAAGAGTATATATAGTATAGTAATATATAGCTAAATGGTAAATTAAGTCACAGCTAAAATAAAGTCCTTTATTAGAAATAAGACTAAACACAGACTTCCATTTTATTTTAAAATAACAAACACAGTTATACTCACCTAACGCTTAATTCCACCGAAGCCTTCACCTGTTGGTCGTTCTGTCCCACAACATAATCCATGTCTGGGCGATTAATAGTTTTCAACCTGGATGGTGCCAAGATGCGATTGTCCAGGCTGAGAACCACTGGTGACTCAACTGCTGTGAGCGCAGCATCAGTGACCAGTGGTTAGTGTGCAAAGCAGTCATCAAAGCAATAGGTGGCTACTTTGAAGAGCCTAGAATATAAGACATAACTTCAGCTGTTTCACACTTTTTTGTTAAGTATATAATTCCGCATGTGTTAATTCATAGTTTTGATGCCTTCAGCGTGAATGTCCAATTTTCATAGTCATGAAAATACAGAAAAATCTTAAAATGAGAGGGTGTGTCCAAACTATTGGTCTGTACTGTGTATATATATATATATATATATATATATATATATATATACGGTATATATACATATATATAGTAGAGATCTTTGCTCACTTGGCTGCGGTATAGGTAGGCACAGAAAGCGGCATTGTTGAAATGTACAAGCAAGTTTATTAAAAGTAAATAAACTGCTCTGGATAGAAAAACAAACGAACAGGCTTTTTCGTCTCAAAGTGAAAACAAACCGGAAAAAAATAACCCATGTGGTATTGCGGGTCTGCCCGCTCATGTCAGTGCCTTTAGCAACAAACACTGAAGGTGAACACAAACTGCAAGTAAATAGTCCATATAGCACTGTGGGTCCGCCTGCTCAGGTCAGTGTCTTTGGTAGCACACACCAGAGGTCTCCACACCTCCAGCCACAGACACTGAATGAGAGTCTCAACCTCCATTTTATCTGCCAAAGCACACAACTCACTCCCCGCAAGGACTTGTCCGGTTGCCATCTTACAGGGGTTGGGCAAAATAATGGAAACACCTAACATTTTGGTATCATAATCTTCGAACATGTGATAAACATGCAAACCGTGACATATGGTAATGTTTTGTAGTTGATTATTTGTGTTATGTGATATGTGTATGTAAATTAACTGTTTGTTTTCCATAATTGTAAAAACATTGATGAGAACCTGATACCAATGGCAGACCTCTTGGATTTTCAAAGAGGCCAAATTGTTGGTGCTCATATGGCAGGCGCTAGTGTAACAGAAAGTGCCCAAATGCTTGGCGTGTCAAGAGGTACTGTCTCCAAAGTAATGACTGCGTTTATCCATCTTTTAATGTTTAATGAGGCTGCCATTTAAAGCACAACTGTCATTGTAATTTTTACTTCATAAATCAACAGTATACATGAAAATAAGCAACTTTGTATCATATGCTATGGAAAATGTTGCTTCTTTCTATGCCAGAATTGAAAAATCATTATCAAAATTCTCAATTCTGAGTTAAAATCTGTATTCAGTGAAGACAGACTATCCTATTACTGAGAGAGGAAATGGCAGCTGCTACTGTTATAATTCTATCTAGAGAAAATGGGCAGCCCAATCTCCAGACCTGAACCCCATTGAAAACCTCTGGAATGTAATCGAGAGGAAGATGGATAGTCACAAGCCATCAAACAAAGAAGAACTGCTTACATTTTTGCTCCAGAAGCAGTGTGAAAGACTAGTGGAAGGCATGCCAAGACGCATGAAAGCTGTGATTAAAAATCATGGTTATTCCACAAAATATTGATTTCTGAACGCTTTCTAAGTTAAAACATTAGTATTGTTGTTTCTAAACGATCATGAAATGATGAAATGATTGTGAACTTGTTTTCTTTCCATTTTTTAAGGTCTGAAAGCACTGTTTGTTTGTTTTTAATTTTGACCATTTCTCCTTTTCAGAAAAAAAAAACAAAAATGTATTGCCTGGAAATTCACAGACATGTGTCAGAAGTTTATAGACTAAAAGAACAATTTACATTTTACTCAAACATATACCAATAAAGAGAAAAATCTGACAAACTGATCATTTTGCAGTGGTCTCTTAATTTTTGCCAGAGCTGTATAATACTGCTGTATCATCACAGCGACAGAATAATTACATCATTTATTTTGTTCTTGTTGGTAAGTAACATAATCATCCACAATCCCATACTGTTACTGGTCAATGAGAACATAAACAAAATGACGTCACATAATGACTTGTCAGAGACATAGTAGGACAGGTACTTCTGGGCATCCTCCCATTCATTTTGATAGAACAGTTGTCACCGCCATACTTTGTAGAAAGTATATTTTCAAGGATTAGCTAATACATAGCAAAGCAATTTACCCAGAATTAATACAGTGTGTAGGTGAACACACAAATTGAAATTCCTCAGAATTTTAGCTGTGCAGCATTTTTAAGAAGGTCTTTGCACGTACTTAATTTATTCGGTTGCTGTGTTGCATTAGACAGGCTTTACGATTATAAAAAACACAGATAAATCTGTCATCTAGATTTCTAGGATGAAAAGAAGCCCCCAACCTATGACACATTAAAGTGACGGCAGCTGGGAAGGAACCTTGTCAGAATTTAGACATGTGCACCATACTTTCAATGACTTGTCATGAGCCGGTGACAATGGCATTTTTAGACTGTTTGTACTGTGCTGTCATTCCAAGGCAGTTTATCATGATAATAATATAATGTCACTTAATGTTATTGCCTTTCCACTAGTCTTGTAGAGATTCCTTTTTACTTCTTGTTGAAAACTGAATGCAGTAAGACACTAATGTAAATGCCAGTTCCTTGCCATCAGTACCCAGGTAACATGGGTAAGGATATACAGATCAGACTGCACAGAAATCATACTGGCTTTTCTATAACAAGCTATGTGGAGGGGTTTTTTGACCCGAGGCTTCTTTTAACTTATAAATCATTAATTAAACCAAAAACGAAAAGATACAATCTTACTGACAGCTTCTCATTCATTTCAAAAGGAGACAGAAACTTTATCCCAAAGTCCACCTTCTTGAGATGACAATAGTCCTATTCAGATTTTGTATACAAGTCATCTTTATTTGTATTACTTCATACGTAAAGGAAAAAAAGCTTTATCACAAATTTACTGTACAGTTCTTTCTTCTTCATCTTTCGTAAAGCAGCTTCACCTTAGCAGAGCCCTCCACAGTCAGCTTGAATTTTGACCATGTTTATCTTCAATTCCTTGTAGTAGAAATGACAAAATGTCCCCTTTGTGTATAAGACCTTTTCCGTATGTTGTCATCCTCATGCTACACATTGAGAAGGAAATCTGTCCCTACATCAGCAGCAACAGCAAACCTTTGTTCATCTTTTCCACAATGCTGGAACTCGTTGTGCCCTTCATTTTTCTCTTAAGTGTAATTTAAAAGTGACTTTATTTTCTTTTTCTTATTTTAGTAGCAAGGTGCTACTTGGATTGCATTTCAATAGAAATTCCCAGGGATATTCACCACCCAGTGTGTAAACAAATCCTATATGTATGTTTAAGGAAATTAAAGGGAAGACAGCCAAGAGGCAAAAGGATGTATGATATTTCCTACAGGAATTAAATGATGTCATAAGGAAGAAGACTGTGGTTTACACACTTCCTACTGTTTCCTTGATCTCGTGAGGAAAACCACTAGGAATTCAAACTCTTGTTTTCAATGAAAACTTATGTGAAAGAGACACTTTAGAATTAATTTAAGCTGCTGCATGACATTAGAACAATGCACCATGTGAATATGACCGACTTTTCCAAAGTTGTATTAACTTGACTTCCAACTGCTATTATTTTAAGCTGCTTAACCATAAAGAAAAACATTAATTCAAGACGGAAGTTTAACATAAGGAATATTATGAAGGATTGTCCCGTTTTGACATTGTTATCGGTAGATATAAATATAAACTTACAAAGAAATATGGTGCACATATTCAATTAAAGGATATATATCTTTATTTTGTAGAAAAATAAACCATTAAAAAGAGATAAAAAGTAAGTCATCCAATGGATGGAATCACAAGACAACAAGAAGGACGTATAAAGTGTATAAAACAACAAGAAGGACGTATGGAGTTCACGCTGCTGCTATTACACGGCGGGGATTGCCTAATAAAGATAGATAGATATGTGATGGATAGATAGATAGATGTTAGGGGTCGAGTTCCCGCTTCTGCACAGGGGGAATCTCGAGCCACCTCCGCTGCGGTCTCCCATTCTTATCCAGCCGCAGTGGAGTCTGCTCAGCAAAGACGTCGGTCCCAGCGTCTTGCTCAGTCCCACTCTGTTCTGAGAGTTACTGCTGATTCTCCAGTCTCTGCCATTAAAGCCAGTGCTGGTCAGCAGCGAGCGGACTTCTCTGGGACTAAGTCCTTGTCTGCGCATACTGAGCATGCCCAGGGTAAGATCTCCCGTTGGAGATCGAGGGTCATGTGCTCAGGCTCTGCGGCACATTCCATTGGTCCTCTTGACAGGTCTTGGAAGGGCAAAAGTCCTGTGGCCACTTCCTGTGCTGCAACTATATAAACTGCGCATGACCGCACGGCCATGCGCTAGTATTGTCTTGTAAATATGTGTGTGTGTTGTGAGTGAAAGTCGCTCTTTAAATAACCCTCCCTATTGAATGTCTGTTCGCGGAAGGTGTATGTTTGCTATCTAGCGCCCGACTTGTCCAACAGCACGAAACACACATTGCAGCGTCCTCTTGCTGTGTCCGCCTGTACGCCGCCGTGCGCTTGCCTTGCACTTTCCATACCCAAGCCAGTGTGGTTGGTGGCGTCCGTCAGTGCGGCATTGCTCGCACTCCTGTGCATTTATATATTTATTCTTAGTTTCCTTACACACCCAGTTGTGGTGTAGTGCCAGCGAGGGTCTAATCGGACTTCAATCCCAGTTGGGGTTAAGTACGCTGACTGCTCGCTCGCGCTTTAGGTGCGGTGCCGCGATCCTGTGACGCAGCAGGATTGCTCCCTTCACGCTGGGTGAGGTTGAACCCACGTGTATATACTTTAGTGTACCGCCATATAGTCTGCTATTTACTAGCAGCAGGGTTTCTCCTGCACGGTGGACCCCGGACTGCGAACGCATCTATAACATCTTTCTTGGTGCGTTCCGCCAGTCCTAACAGATAGATAGATAGATAAAGTCGAGATAAGCAAAGAGATTTGCAGAATCTAGTTCTGACCCTGGTCCCCTGGTAAGGATATCACAGGGTCTAGGAAAAGTCACAGGTGACCAGATGTCAAGTAGAGGATGCCAACCACAGAAGCAAAGTTCAACTGCAACAAAGGATTAGACCAAAGGTCGAAACTGTGTGCCGCTAATATTTTTGCTAATTTTTTATATATAAACAGATAGGGTCAACTGCAAGAAAAGAAAGAGCACATGCTACTAGTCTATATAACTGGATATAAGTTTATGTACATGACTGCGCTATATACGTCTGACCGCTACAGAGGTGTAGTAGAGTCTATAGGTGCCTCTATGCGAGCCCTTTCATGGCATAAAAAACAGAAACATAATACGATCACATGCATGAGACCTTATTCTGGTTTCCTATGATGAGCTGAAGATAGTCCAAGTCATCTCCCGTTGACAGCTGGAGTGAAGCCTCTTTGAATTGATCATCAAAAATTGCAATCAAAAACAACCTTATACAGGAGTGATTTTCACAAGTTTGACTTTATCCACAAAGTTTCTTTATCTTTTGCATCCTAGAAAATTCACTTTGTCATTCCGAAATGGTAGAAGCACAACTGGATTACTAGTGTGTAGGTGAGATCTGACAAGTCACCTTTAGGCTATGTGCACACGTTCAGGAAAGTGTTTTTTTATGTGGAAAACCGCTTAACCCCTTAGTGACAGAGCCAATTTGGTACTTAATGACCGAGCCAATTTTTGCAATTCTGACCACTGTCACTTTATGAGGTTATAACTCTGGAACGCTTCAACGGATCCCACTGATTCTGAGACTGTTTTTTCGTGACATATTGTACTTCATGTTAGAGGTAACATTTCTTCGATATTACTTGCGATTATTTATGAAAAAAATGGAAATATGGCAAAAAAATTTAAAATTTTGCAATTTTCAAACTTTATATTTTTATGCCCTTAAATCAGAGAGATATGTCACAAAAAATAGTTAATAAATAACATTTCCCACATGTCTACTTTACATCAGCACAATTTTGGAAACAAATTTTTTTTTGTTAGGGAGTTATAAGGGTTAAAAGTTGACCAGCAATTTCTCATTTTTACAACACCTTTTTTTTTTTAGGGACCACATCACATTTCAAGTCATTTTGAGGGGTCTATATGATAGAAAATAACCAAGTGTGACACCATTCTAAAAACTACACCCTCAAGGTTCTCAAAACCACATTCAAGAAGTTTATTAACCCTTTACGTGCTTCACAGGAACTGAAACAATGTGGAAGGAAAAAATGAACATTTAACTTTTTTTTGCAAACATTTTAATTCAGAACCATTTTTTTTATTTTCACAAGTGTAAAAACAGAAATGTAACCATAAATTTTGTTATGCAATTTCTCCTGAATACGACAATACCCCACATGTGGGGGTAAACCACTGTTTGGGCGCACCGCAGAACTTGGAAGTGAAGGAGCGCCGTTTGACTTTTTCAATGCAGAATTGGCTGGAATTGAGATCGGACGCCTTGTCACGTTTAGAGAGCCCCTGATGTGCCTAAACAGTGGAAACCCCCCACAAGTGACACCATTTTGTAAACCAGACCCCTTAAGGAACTTATCTAGATGTGTGGTGAGCACTTTGAACCCCCAAGAGCTTCACAGAAGTTTATAACGTAGAGCCGTGAAAATAAAAAATCGCATTTGTTTACACAAAAATGATATTTTCGCCCACAAATTCTTATTTTCACAAGGGTAACAGGAGAAATTGGACCACAAAAGTTGTTGTGCGATTTCTCCTGAATACTTTGATACCCCATATGTGGGGGTAAACCACTGTTCGGGCACACCGCAGAGCTTGGAAGTGAAGGAGCGCCGTTTTACTTTTTCAATGTAGAATTGGCAGGAATTGAGATTGGACGCCATGTCGCGTTTGGAGAGCCCCTGAAGTGCCTAAACAGTGGAAACCCCCCACAAGTGACACCATTTTGGAAACTAGACCCCTTAAGGAACTTATCTAGATGTGTGGTGAGCACTTTGAACCCCCATGTGCTTCACAGAAGTTTATAACGTTGAGCAGTGAAAATAAAAAATCACATTTTTTCTACAAAAATGATCTTTTTGCCCCAAAATTTTTATTTTCACAAGGGTAACAGGAGAAATTAGACAACAAAAGTTGTAGTGCAATTTCTCCTGAGTACATCGATACCCAATATGTGGGGGTAAACCACTGTTTGGGCGCAACGCAGAGCTTGGAAGAGAAGGAGTGCCGTTTTACTTTTTCAATGTAGAATTGTCTGGAATTGAGATTGGACGCCATGTTGCGTTTGGAGAGCCCCTGATGTGCCTAAACAGTGGAAACCCCCCACAAGTGACCCCATTTTGGAAACTAGACCCCCCATGGAACTTATCTAGATGTGTGGTGAGAACTTTGAATGCCCAAGTGCTTCACAAAAGTTTAGAATGCAGAGTCGTGAAAATAAAAAAATATTTTTTTCCACAAAAAAGATTTTGTAGCCCCCAAGTTTTTATTTTCACAAGGGTAACAGGAGAAATTGGACCCCAAAAGTTGTTGATCAATTTATCCCGAGTATGCTGATGCCCCATATGTGGGGGTAACCCACTGTTTGGGCGCACGGCAGAGCTCGGAAGGGAAGGAGCTTCGTTTTGGAATGCAAACTTAGATAGAATGGTCTGTGGGCATTATGTTGCGTTTGCAGAGCCCCTGATGTACCTAAACAGTAGTAACCCCCCACAAGTGACCCCATTTTGGAAACTAGACCCCCCAAGGAACTTATCTAGATGTGTCATGAGAACTTTGAATGCCCAAGTGCTTCACAGAAGTTTAGAATGCAGAGTCGTGAAAATAAAAAAATATTTTTTTTTCCACAAAAAAGATTTTTTAACCCCCAAGTTTTTATTTTCACAAGGGTAACAGGAGAAATTGGACCCCAAAAGTTGTTGTCCAATTTATCCTGAGTAGGCTGATGCCCCATATGTGGGGGTAACCCACTGTTTGGGCGCACGGCAGAGCTCATAAGGGAGTGAGCACCATTTGACTTTTTGAGCGCAAAATTGGCTGTCGTGTTTGGAGACCCCCTGATGAAACTAAACAGTGGAAACCCCCTAATTCTAGCTCCAACCCTAACCCCAACACACACCTAACCCTAATCCCAACCCAATCCATAATCCTAATCACTAACTGTAGCGATAATCACAACCCTTACCCCAAAACAACCCTAATGTCAACCCTAACCATAACCCTAATCAAAACCCTAAATCCAACACAACCCTAATCCTAATCTCAATCCTAACCTCAAACCTAACCCTAATCCCAATACACCCCTAATCACAACCCTAACCTTAACCCTAGGGTTGAGCGAAACGGGTCGTTCATTTTCAAAAGTCGCCGACTTTTGGCAAAGTTGCGTTTCATGAAACCCGACCCGACCCCTGTGCGGGGTCGGCCATGCGGTACGCGACTTTCTCGCCAAAGTCGCGTTTCAATGACGTGAAAAGCGCCATTTCTCAGCCAATGAAGGTGAAGGCAGAGTGTGGGCAGCGTGATGACATAGGTCCTGGTCCCCACCATCTTAGAGAAGGGCATTGCAGTGATTGGCTTGCTGTCTGCGGCATCACAGGGGCTATAAATGGGCGTTCCCGCCGACCGCCATGTTACTGCTGCTGATCTGAGCTTAGGGAGAGGTTGCTGCCACTTCGTCAGAAGCAGGGATAGCGTTAAGCAGGGTCCATTAACCACCAAACCGCTTGTGCTGTAGCGATTTCCACTGTCCAACACCACCTTCGGTGTGCAGGGACAGTGGAAGCTACATTAGCCTATTAATTTTTTTGCTTGATTTGGGTTCTAAATTCTACCTGAAAAAATCACTAAATCAATCAGTGGGAGATAAATATTGGCCTCTGGGCTTGTGTGCCACTCCTGACTCCTGTGTGTGCCATCTCTCACTCAGTGCGCCATAGAAAGCCTATTTATTTTTTTTGCTTGATTTGAGTTCCAAATTCTACCTGAAAAAATCACTAAATCAATCAGTGGGAGATAAATATTGGCCTCTGGGCTTGTGTGCCACTCCTGACTCCTGTGTGTGCCATCTCTCACTCAGTGGGCCATAGAAAGCCTATTTATTTTTTTGCTTGATTTGGGTTCTAAATTCTACCTGAAAAAATCACTAAATCAATCAGTGGGAGATAAATATTGGCCTCTGGGCTTGTGTGCCACTCCTGACTCCTGTGTGTGCCATCTCTCACTCATTGGGCCATAGAAAGCCTATTTATTTTTTTGCTTGATTTGGGTTCTAAATTCTACCTGAAAAAATCACTAAATCAATCAGTGGTAGATAAATATTGGCCTCTGGGCTTGTGTGCCACTCCTGACTCCTGTGTGTGCCATCTCTCACTCAGTGGGCCATAGAAAGCCTATAAATTTTTTTGCTTGATTTGGGTTCTAAATTCTACCTGAAAAAATCAATAAATCAATCAGTGGGAGATAAATATTGGCCTCTGGGCTTGTGTGCCACTCCTGACTCCTGTGTGTGCCATCTCTCACTCAGTGGGCCATAGAAAGCCTATTTTTTTTTTATTTGGTTTCTAAATTCTCCCTGAAAAAATCATTTTATTTTATTTGGTTTCTAAATTCTTCCTGAAAAAATCATTTTATTAAATTTTGTTTCTAAAGTCTCACTGAAAAAAAAAAATCAGTGGGAGATTAATATTGCCCTTTCTGCTTGTGTGCCCGTCTTGACTCCTGGGTGTGCAATCTCTCTCCCTCAAATAGTGGGCCATAGATAGCCTATTTATTTTTTTGGTTGATTTGGGTTCTAAATTCTACCTGAAAAAATCATTAAATCAATCAGTGGGAGATAAATATTGGCCTCTGGGCTTGTGTGCCACTCCTGACTCCTGTGTGTGCCATCTCTCACTCAGTGGGCCATAGAAAGCCTATTTATTTTTTTGCTTGATTTGGGTTCTAAATTCTGCCTGAAAAAATCACTAAATCAATCAGTGGGAGATAAATATTGGCCTCTGGGCTTGTGTGCCACTCCTGACTCCTGTGTGTGCCATCTCTCACTTAGTGGGCCATAGAAAGCCTATTTATTTTTTGCTTGATTTGGGTTCTAAATTCTACCTGAAAAAATCAATAAATCAATCAGTGGGAGATAAATATTGGCCTCTGGGCTTGTGTGCCACTCCTGACTCCTGTGTGTGCCATCTCTCACTCAGTGGGCCATAGAAAGCCTATTTATTTTTTTGCTTGACTTGGGTTCTAAATTCTGCCTGAAAAAATCACTAAATCAATCAGTGGGAGATAAATATTGGCCTCTGGGCTTGTGTGCCACTCCTGACTCCTGTGTGTGCCATCTCTCACTCAGTGGCCAAAGAAAGCCTATTTTTTTTTTTATTTGGCTTCTAAATTCTCCCTGAAAAAATCATTTTATTTTATTTGGTTTCTAAATTCTTCCTGAAAAAATCATTTTATTTAATTTAGTTTCTAAAGTCTCCCTGAAAAAAAAAAATCAGTGGGAGATTAATATTGCCCTTTCTGCTTGTGTGCCAGTCTTGACTCCTGGGTGTGCCATCTTTCTCCCTCAAATAGTGGGCCATAGAAAGCATATTTATTTTTTTGGTTGATTTGGGTTCTAAATTCTACCTGAAAAAATCACTAAATCAATCAGTGGGAGATAAATATTGGCCTCTGGGCTTGTGTGCCACTCCTGACTCCTGTGTGTGCCATCTCTCACTTAGTGGGCCATAGAAAGCCTATTTATTTTTTTGCTTGATTTGGGTTCTAAATTCTACCTGAAAAAATCAATAAATCAATCAGTGGGAGATAAATATTGGCCTCTGGGCTTGTGTGCCACTCCTGACTCCTGTGTGTGCCATCTCTCACTCAGTGGGCCAAAGAAAGCCTATTTTTTTTTTATTTGGTTTCTAAATTCTCCCTGAAAAAATCATTTTATTTTATTTGGTTTCTAAATTCTTCCTGAAAAAATCATTTCATTTAATTTTGTTTCTAAAGTCTCCCTGAAAAAAAAAAAATCAGTGGGAGATTAATATTGCCCTTTCTGCTTGTGTGCCAGTCTTGACTCCTGGGTGTGCCATCTTTCTCCCTCAAATAGTGGGCCATATTAAGCCTATTTATTTTTTTGGTTGATTTGGGTTCTAAATTCTACCTGAAAAAATCACTAAATCAATCAGTGGGAGATAAATATTGGCCTCTGGGCTTGTGTGCCACTCCTGACTCCTGTGTGTGCCATCTCTCACTCAGTGGGCCATAGAAAGCCTATTTATTTTTTTGCTTGATTTGGGTTCTAAATTCTACCTGAAAAAATCAATAAATCAATCAGTGGGAGATAAATATTGGCCTCTGGGCTTGTGTGCCACTCCTGTCTCCTGTGTGTGCCATCTCTCACTCAGTGGGCCATAGAAAGCCTATTTATTTTTTTGCTTGATTTGGGTTCTAAATTCTGCCTGAAAAAATCACTAAATCAATCAGTGGGAGATAAATATTGGCCTCTGGGCTTGTGTGCCACTCCTGACTCCTGTGTGTGCCATCTCTCACTTAGTGGGCCATAGAAAGCCTATTTATTTTTTTGCTTGATTTGGGTTCTAAACTCTACCTGAAAAAATCACTAAATCAATCAGTGGGAGATAAATATTGGCCTCTGGGCTTGTGTGCCACTCCTGACTCCTGTGTGTGCCATCTCTCACTCAGTGGGCCATAGAAAGCCTATTTTTTTTTTGCTTGATTTGGGTTCTAAATTCTGCCTGAAAAAATCACTAAATCAATCAGTGGGAGATAAATATTGGCCTCTGGGCTTGTGTGCCACTCCTGACTCCTGTGTGTGCCATCTCTCACTTAGTGGGCCATAGAAAGCCTATTTATTTTTTTGTTTGATTTGGGTTCTAAATTCTACCTGAAAAAATCAATAAATCAATCAGTGGGAGATAAATATTGGCCTCTGGGCTTGTGTGCCACTCCTGACTCCTGTGTGTGCCATCTCTCACTCAGTGGCCAAAGAAAGCCTATTTTTTTTTTAGTTGGTTTCTAAATTCTCCCTGAAAAAATCATTTTATTTTATTTGGTTTCTAAATTCTTCCTGAAAAAATCATTTTATTTAATTTTGTTTCTAAAGTCTCCCTGAAAAAAAAAATCAGTGGGAGATTAATATTGCCCTTTCTGCTTGTGTGCCAGTCTTGACTCCTGGGTGTGCCATCTTTCTCCCTCAAATAGTGGGCCATAGAAAGCCTATTTATTTTTTTGGTTGATTTGGGTTCTAAATTCTACCTGAAAAAATCACTAAATCAATCAGTGGGAGATAAATATTGGCCTCTGGGCTTGTGTGCCACTCCTGACTCCTGTGTGTGCCATCTCTCACTTAGTGGGCCATAGAAAGCCTATTTATTTTTTTGCTTGATTTGGGTTCTAAATTCTACCTGAAAAAATCAATAAATCAATCAGTGGGAGATAAATATTGGCCTCTGGGCTTGTGTGCCACTCCTGACTCCTGTGTGTGCCATCTCTCACTCAGTGGGCCAAAGAAAGCCTATTTTTTTTTTTATTTGGTTTCTAAATTCTCCCTGAAAAAATCATTTTATTTTATTTGGTTTCTAAATTCTTCCTGAAAAAATCATTTTATTTAATTTTGTTTCTAAAGTCTCCCTGAAAAAAAAAAAAATCAGTGGGAGATTAATATTGCCCTTTCTGCTTGTGTGCCAGTCTTGACTCCTGGGTGTGCCATCTTTCTCCCTCAAATAGTGGGCCATAGAAAGCCTATTTATTTTTTTGGTTGATTTGGGTTCTAAATTCTACCTGAAAAAATCAATAAATCAATCAGTGGGAGATAAATATTGGCCTCTGGGCTTGTGTGCCACTCCTGACTCCTGTGTGTGCCATCTCTCACTTAGTGGGCCATAGAAAGCCTATTTATTTTTTTGCTTGATTTGGGTTCTAAATTCTACCTGAAAAAATCAATAAATCAATCAGTGGGAGATAAATATTGGCCTCTGGGCTTGTGTGCCACTCCTGACTCCTGGGTGTGCCATCTCTCACTCAGTGGGCCATAGAAAGCCTATTTATTTTTTTGCTTGATTTGGGTTCTAAATTCTACCTGAAAAAATCACTAAATCAATCAGTGGGAGATAAATATTGGCCTCTGGGCTTGTGTGCCACTCCTGACTCCTGTGTGTGCCATCTCTCACTCAGTGGGCCATAGAAAGCCTATTTATTTTTTTGCTTGATATGGGTTCTAAATTCTACCTGAAAAAATCAATAAATCAATCAGTGGGAGATAAATATTGGCCTTTGGCTTGTGTGCCACTCCTGACTCCTGTGTGTGCCATCTCTCACTCAGTGGGCCAAAGAAATCCTATTTTTTTTTATTTGTTTCTAAATTCTCCCTGAAAAAATCATTTTATTTTATTTGGTTTCTAAATTCTTCCTGAAAAAATCATTTTATTTTATTTGGTTTCTAAATTCTTCCTGAAAAAATCATTTTATTTAATTTTGTTTCTAAAGTCTCCCTGAAAAAAAAAATCAGTGGGAGATTAATATTGCCCTTTCTGCTTGTGTGCCAGTCTTGACTCCTGGGTGTGCCATCTTTCTCCCTCAAATAGTGGGCCATAGAAAGCCTATTTATTTTTTTGGTTGATTTGGGTTCTAAATTCTACCTGAAAAAATCACTAAATCAATCAGTGGGAGATAAATATTGGCCTCTGGGCTTGTGTGCCACTCCTGACTCCTGTGTGTGCCATCTCTCACTTAGTGGGCCATAGAAAGCCTATTTATTTTTTTGCTTGATTTGGGTTCTAAATTCTACCTGAAAAAATCAATAAATCAATCAGTGGGAGATAAATATTGGCCTCTGGGCTTGTGTGCCACTCCTGACTCCTGTGTGTGCCATCTCTCACTCAGTGGGCCAAAGAAAGCCTATTTTTTTTTTTATTTGGTTTCTAAATTCTCCCTGAAAAAATCATTTTATTTTATTTGGTTTCTAAATTCTTCCTGAAAAAATCATTTTATTTAATTTTGTTTCTAAAGTCTCCCTGAAAAAAAAAAAAATCAGTGGGAGATTAATATTGCCCTTTCTGCTTGTGTGCCAGTCTTGACTCCTGGGTGTGCCATCTTTCTCCCTCAAATAGTGGGCCATAGAAAGCCTATTTATTTTTTTGGTTGATTTGGGTTCTAAATTCTACCTGAAAAAATCAATAAATCAATCAGTGGGAGATAAATATTGGCCTCTGGGCTTGTGTGCCACTCCTGACTCCTGTGTGTGCCATCTCTCACTTAGTGGGCCATAGAAAGCCTATTTATTTTTTTGCTTGATTTGGGTTCTAAATTCTACCTGAAAAAATCAATAAATCAATCAGTGGGAGATAAATATTGGCCTCTGGGCTTGTGTGCCACTCCTGACTCCTGGGTGTGCCATCTCTCACTCAGTGGGCCATAGAAAGCCTATTTATTTTTTTGCTTGATTTGGGTTCTAAATTCTACCTGAAAAAATCACTAAATCAATCAGTGGGAGATAAATATTGGCCTCTGGGCTTGTGTGCCACTCCTGACTCCTGTGTGTGCCATCTCTCACTCAGTGGGCCATAGAAAGCCTATTTATTTTTTTGCTTGATATGGGTTCTAAATTCTACCTGAAAAAATCAATAAATCAATCAGTGGGAGATAAATATTGGCCTTTGGCTTGTGTGCCACTCCTGACTCCTGTGTGTGCCATCTCTCACTCAGTGGGCCAAAGAAATCCTATTTTTTTTTATTTGTTTCTAAATTCTCCCTGAAAAAATCATTTTATTTTATTTGGTTTCTAAATTCTTCCTGAAAAAATCATTTTATTTAATTTTGTTTCTAAAGTCTCCCTGAAAAAAAAAAAATCAGTGGGAGATTAATATTGCCCTTTCTGCTTGTGTGCCAGTCTTGACTCCTGGGTGTGCAATCTCTCTCCCTCAAATAGTGGGCCATAGATAGCCTATTTATTTTTTTGGTTGATTTGGGTTCTAAATTCTACCTGAAAAAATCACTAAATCAATCAGTGGGAGATAAATATTGGCCTCTGGGCTTGTGTGCCACTCCTGACTCCTGTGTGTGCCATCTCTCACTCAGTGGGCCATAGAAAGCCTATTTATTTTTTTGCTTGATTTGGTTCTAAATTCTACCTGAAAAAATCAATAAATCAATCAGTGGGAGATAAATATTGGCCTCTGGGCTTGTGTGCCACTCCTGTCTCCTGTGTGTGCCATCTCTCACTCAGTGGGCCATAGAAAGCCTATTTATTTTTTTGCTTGATTTGGGTTCTAAATTCTGCCTGAAGAAATCACTAAATCAATCAGTGGGAGATAAATATTGGCCTCTGGGCTTGTGTGCCACTCCTGACTCCTGTGTGTGCCATCTCTCACTTAGTGGGCCATAGAAAGCCTATTTATTTTTTTGCTTGATTTGGGTTCTAAATTCTACCTGAACAAATCAATAAATCAATCAGTGGGAGATAAATATTGGCCTCTGGGCTTGTGTGCCACTCCTGACTCCTGTGTGTGCCATCTCTCACTCAGTGGGCCATAGAAAGCCTATTTATTTTTTTGCTTGATTTGGGTTCTAAATTCTGCCTGAAAAAATCACTAAATCAATCAGTGGGAGATAAATATTGGCCTCTGGGCTTGTGTGCCACTCCTGACTCCTGTGTGTGCCATCTCTCACTTAGTGGGCCATAGAAAGCCTATTTATTTTTTTGCTTGATTTGGGTTCTAAATTCTACCTGAAAAAATCAATAAATCAATCAGTGGGAGATAAATATTGGCCTCTGGGCTTGTGTGCCACTCCTGACTCCTGTGTGTGCCATCTCTCACTCAGTGGCCAAAGAAAGCCTATTTTTTTTTTTATTTGGCTTCTAAATTCTCCCTGAAAAAATCATTTTATTTTATTTGGTTTCTAAATTCTTCCTGAAAAAATCATTTTATTTAATTTTGTTTCTAAAGTCTCCCTGAAAAAAAAAAAATCAGTGGGAGATTAATATTGCCCTTTCTGTTTGTGTGCCAGTCTTGACTCCTGGGTGTGCCATCTTTCTCCCTCAAATAGTGGGCCATAGAAAGCCTATTTATTTTTTTGGTTGATTTGGGTTCTAAATTCTACCTGAAAAAATCACTAAATCAATCAGTGGGAGATAAATATTGGCCTCTGGGCTTGTGTGCCACTCCTGACTCCTGTGTGTGCCATCTCTCACTTAGTGGGCCATAGAAAGCCTATTTATTTTTTTGCTTGATTTGGGTTCTAAATTCTACCTGAAAAAATCAATAAATCAATCAGTGGGAGATAAATATTGGCCTCTGGGCTTGTGTGCCACTCCTGACTCCTGTGTGTGCCATCTCTCACTCAGTGGGCCAAAGAAAGCCTTTTTTTTTTATTTGGTTTCTAAATTCTCCCTGAAAAAATCATTTTATTTTATTTGGTTTCTAAATTCTTCCTGAAAAAATCATTTTATTTAATTTTGTTTCTAAAGTCTCCCTGAAAAAAAAAAATCAGTGGGAGATTAATATTGCCCTTTCTGCTTGTGTGCCAGTCTTGACTCCTGGGTGTGCCATCTTTCTCCCTCAAATAGTGGGCCATATTAAGCCTATTTATTTTTTTGGTTGATTTGGGTTCTAAATTCTACCTGAAAAAATCACTAAATCAATCAGTGGGAGATAAATATTGGCCTCTGGGCTTGTGTGCCACTCCTGACTCCTGTGTGTGCCATCTCTCACTCAGTGGGCCATAGAAAGCCTATTTATTTTTTTGCTTGATTTGGGTTCTAAATTCTACCTGAAAAAATCAATAAATCAATCAGTGGGAGATAAATATTGGCCTCTGGGCTTGTGTGCCACTCCTGTCTCCTGTGTGTGCCATCTCTCACTCAGTGGGCCATAGAAAGCCTATTTATTTTTTTGCTTGATTTGGGTTCTAAATTCTGCCTGAAAAAATCACTAAATCAATCAGTGGGAGATAAATATTGGCCTCTGGGCTTGTGTGCCACTCCTGACTCCTGTGTGTGCCATCTCTCAAATAGTGGGCCATAGAAAGCCTATTTATTTTTTTGCTTGATTTGGGTTCTAAATTCTACCTGAAAAAATCAATAAATCAATCAGTGGGAGATAAATATTGGCCTCTGGGCTTGTGTGCCACTCCTGACTCCTGGGTGTGCCATCTCTCACTCAGTGGGCCATAGAAAGCCTATTTATTTTTTTGCTTGATTTGGGTTCTAAATTCTACCTGAAAAAATCACCAAATCAATCAGTGGGAGATAAATATTGGCCTCTGGGCTTGTGTGCCACTCCTGACTCCTGTGTGTGCCATCTCTCACTCAGTGGGCCATAGAAAGCCTATTTATTTTTTTGCTTGATATGGGTTCTAAATTCTACCTGAAAAAATCAATAAATCAATCAGTGGGAGATAAATATTGGCCTCTGGGCTTGTGTGCCACTCCTGACTCCTGTGTGTGCCATCTCTCACTCAGTGGGCCAAAGAAATCCTATTTTTTTTTTATTTGTTTCTAAATTCTCCCTGAAAAAATCATTTTATTTTATTTGGTTTCTAAATTCTTCCTGAAAAAATCATTTTATTTAATTTTGTTTTTAATGTCTCCCTGAAAAAAAAAAAAATCTGTGGGAGATTAATATTGCCCTTTCTGCTTGTGTGCCAGTCTTGACTCCTGGGTGTGCCATCTCTCTCCCTCAAATAGTGGGCCATAGAAAGCCTATTTATTTTTTTGGTTGATTTGGGTTCTAAATTCTACCTGAAAAAAATCACTAAATCAATCACTGGGAGATAAATATTGGCCTCTGGGCTTGTGTGCCACTCCTGTCTCCTGTGTGTGCCATCTCTCACTCAGTGGGCCATAGAAAGCCTATTTATTTTTTTGCTTGATTTGGGTTCTAAATTCTGCCTGAAGAAATCACTAAATCAATCAGTGGGAGATAAATATTGGCCTCTGGGCTTGTGTGCCACTCCTGACTCCTGTGTGTGCCATCTCTCACTTAGTGGGCCATAGAAAGCCTATTTATTTTTTTGCTTGATTTGGGTTCTAAATTCTACCTGAAAAAATCAATAAATCAATCAGTGGGAGATAAATATTGGCCTCTGGGCTTGTGTGCCACTCCTGACTCCTGTGTGTGCCATCTCTCACTCAGTGGGCCATAGAAAGCCTATTTATTTTTTTGCTTGATTTGGGTTCTAAATTCTGCCTGAAAAAATCACTAAATCAATCAGTGGGAGATAAATATTGGCCTCTGGGCTTGTGTGCCACTCCTGACTCCTGTGTGTGCCATCTCTCACTTAGTGGGCCATAGAAAGCCTATTTATTTTTTTGTTTGATTTGGGTTCTAAATTCTACCTGAAAAAATCAATAAATCAATCAGTGGGAGATAAATATTGGCCTCTGGGCTTGTGTGCCACTCCTGACTCCTGTGTGTGCCATCTCTCACTCAGTGGCCAAAGAAAGCCTATTTTTTTTTTAGTTGGTTTCTAAATTCTCCCTGAAAAAATCATTTTATTTTATTTGGTTTCTAAATTCTTCCTGAAAAAATCATTTTATTTAATTTTGTTTCTAAAGTCTCCCTGAAAAAAAAAATCAGTGGGAGATTAATATTGCCCTTTCTGCTTGTGTGCCAGTCTTGACTCCTGGGTGTGCCATCTTTCTCCCTCAAATAGTGGGCCATAGAAAGCCTATTTATTTTTTTGGTTGATTTGGGTTCTAAATTCTACCTGAAAAAATCACTAAATCAATCAGTGGGAGATAAATATTGGCCTCTGGGCTTGTGTGCCACTCCTGACTCCTGTGTGTGCCATCTCTCACTTAGTGGGCCATAGAAAGCCTATTTATTTTTTTGCTTGATTTGGGTTCTAAATTCTACCTGAAAAAATCAATAAATCAATCAGTGGGAGATAAATATTGGCCTCTGGGCTTGTGTGCCACTCCTGACTCCTGTGTGTGCCATCTCTCACTCAGTGGGCCAAAGAAAGCCTATTTTTTTTTTAATTTGGTTTCTAAATTCTCCCTGAAAAAATCATTTTATTTTATTTGGTTTCTAAATTCTTCCTGAAAAAATCATTTTATTTAATTTTATTTCTAAAGTCTCCCTGAAAAAAAAAAAAATCAGTGGGAGATTAATATTGCCCTTTCTGCTTGTGTGCCAGTCTTGACTCCTGGGTGTGCCATCTTTCTCCCTCAAATAGTGGGCCATAGAAAGCCTATTTATTTTTTTGCTTGATTTGGGTTCTAAATTCTACCTGAACAAATCAATAAATCAATCAGTGGGAGATAAATATTGGCCTCTGGGCTTGTGTGCCACTCCTGACTCCTGTGTGTGCCATCTCTCACTCAGTGGGCCATAGAAAGCCTATTTATTTTTTTGCTTGATTTGGGTTCTAAATTCTGCCTGAAAAAATCACTAAATCAATCAGTGGGAGATAAATATTGGCCTCTGGGCTTGTGTGCCACTCCTGACTCCTGTGTGTGCCATCTCTCACTTAGTGGGCCATAGAAAGCCTATTTATTTTTTTGCTTGATTTGGGTTCTAAATTCTACCTGAAAAAATCAATAAATCAATCAGTGGGAGATAAATATTGGCCTCTGGGCTTGTGTGCCACTCCTGACTCCTGTGTGTGCCATCTCTCACTCAGTGGCCAAAGAAAGCCTATTTTTTTTTTATTTGGCTTCTAAATTCTCCCTGAAAAAATCATTTTATTTTATTTGGTTTCTAAATTCTTCCTGAAAAAATAATTTTATTTAATTTTGTTTCTAAAGTCTCCCTGAAAAAAAAAAAATCAGTGGGAGATTAATATTGCCCTTTCTGTTTGTGTGCCAGTCTTGACTCCTGGGTGTGCCATCTTTCTCCCTCAAATAGTGGGCCATAGAAAGCCTATTTATTTTTTTGGTTGATTTGGGTTCTAAATTCTACCTGAAAAAATCACTAAATCAATCAGTGGGAGATAAATATTGGCCTCTGGGCTTGTGTGCCACTCCTGACTCCTGTGTGTGCCATCTCTCACTTAGTGGGCCATAGAAAGCCTATTTATTTTTTTGCTTGATTTGGGTTCTAAATTCTACCTGAAAAAATCAATAAATCAATCAGTGGGAGATAAATATTGGCCTCTGGGCTTGTGTGCCACTCCTGACTCCTGTGTGTGCCATCTCTCACTCAGTGGGCCAAAGAAAGCCTATTTTTTTTTATTTGGTTTCTAAATTCTCCCTGAAAAAATCATTTTATTTTATTTGGTTTCTAAATTCTTCCTGAAAAAATCATTTTATTTAATTTTGTTTCTAAAGTCTCCCTGAAAAAAAAAAAATCAGTGGGAGATTAATATTGCCCTTTCTGCTTGTGTGCCAGTCTTGACTCCTGGGTGTGCCATCTTTCTCCCTCAAATAGTGGGCCATATTAAGCCTATTTATTTTTTTGGTTGATTTGGGTTCTAAATTCTACCTGAAAAAATCACTAAATCAATCAGTGGGAGATAAATATTGGCCTCTGGGCTTGTGTGCCACTCCTGACTCCTGTGTGTGCCATCTCTCACTCAGTGGGCCATAGAAAGCCTATTTATTTTTTTGCTTGATTTGGGTTCTAAATTCTACCTGAAAAAATCAATAAATCAATCAGTGGGTGATAAATATTGGCCTCTGGGCTTGTGTGCCACTCCTGACTCCTGTGTGTGCCATCTCTCACTCAGTGGGCCATAGAAAGCCTATTTATTTTTTTGCTTGATTTGGGTTCTAAATTCTGCCTGAAAAAATCACTAAATCAATCAGTGGGAGATAAATATTGGCCTCTGGGCTTGTGTGCCACTCCTGACTCCTGTGTGTGCCATCTCTCACTTAGTGGGCCATAGAAAGCCTATTTATTTTTTTGTTTGATTTGGGTTCTAAATTCTACCTGAAAAAATCAATAAATCAATCAGTGGGAGATAAATATTGGCCTCTGGGCTTGTGTGCCACTCCTGACTCCTGTGTGTGCCATCTCTCACTCAGTGGCCAAAGAAAGCCTATTTTTTTTTTATTTGGTTTCTAAATTCTCCCTGAAAAAATCATTTTATTTTATTTGGTTTCTAAATTCTTCCTGAAAAAATCATTTTATTTAATTTTGTTTCTAAAGTCTCCCTGAAAAAAAAAAAATCAGTGGGAGATTAATATTGCCCTTTCTGCTTGTGTGCCAGTCTTAACTCCTGGGTGTGCCATCTTTCTCCCTCAAATAGTGGGCCATAGAAAGCCTATTTATTTTTTTGGTTGATTTGGGTTCTAAATTCTACCTGAAAAAATCACTAAATCAATCAGTGGGAGATAAATATTGGCCTCTGGGCTTGTGTGCCACTCCTGACTCCTGAGTGTGCCATCTCTCAAATAGTGGGCCATAGAAAGCCTATTTATTTTTTTGGTTGATTTGGGTTCTAAATTCTACCTGAAAAAATCACTAAATCAATCAGTGGGAGATAAATATTGGCCTCTGGGCTTGTGTGCCACTCCTGACTCCTGTGTGTGCCATCTCTCACTTAGTGGGCCATAGAAAGCCTATTTATTTTTTTGCTTGATTTGGGTTCTAAATTCTACCTGAAAAAATCAATAAATCAATCAGTGGGAGATAAATATTGGCCTCTGGGCTTGTGTGCCACTCCTGACTCCTGGGTGTGCCATCTCTCACTCAGTGGGCCATAGAAAGCCTATTTATTTTTTTGCTTGATTTGGGTTCTAAATTCTACCTGAAAAAATCAATAAATCAATCAGTGGGAGATAAATATTGGCCTCTGGGCTTGTGTGCCACTCCTGACTCCTGTGTGTGCCATCTCTCACTCAGTGGCCAAAGAAAGCCTATTTTTTTTTTATTTGGTTTCTAAATTCTCCCTGAAAAAATCATTTTATTTTATTTGGTTTCTAAATTCTTCCTGAAAAAATCATTTTATTTAATTTTGTTTCTAAAGTCTCCCTGAAAAAAAAAAAATCAGTGGGAGATTAATATTGCCCTTTCTGCTTGTGTGCCAGTCTTAACTCCTGGGTGTGCCATCTTTCTCCCTCAAATAGTGGGCCATAGAAAGCCTATTTATTTTTTTGGTTGATTTGGGTTCTAAATTCTACCTGAAAAAATCACTAAATCAATCAGTGGGAGATAAATATTGGCCTCTGGGCTTGTGTGCCACTCCTGACTCCTGTGTGTGCCATCTCTCACTTAGTGGGCCATAGAAAGCCTATTTATTTTTTTGCTTGATTTGGGTTCTAAATTCTGCCTGAAGAAATCACTAAATCAATCAGTGGGAGATAAATATTGGCCTCTGGGCTTGTGTGCCACTCCTGACTCCTGTGTGTGCCATCTCTCACTTAGTGGGCCATAGAAAGCCTATTTATTTTTTTGCTTGATTTGGGTTCTAAATTCTACCTGAAAAAATCAATAAATCAATCAGTGGGAGATAAATATTGGCCTCTGGGCTTGTGTGCCACTCCTGACTCCTGTGTGTGCCATCTCTCACTCAGTGGGCCATAGAAAGCCTATTTATTTTTTTGCTTGATTTGGGTTCTAAATTCTGCCTGAAAAAATCACTAAATCAATCAGTGGGAGATAAATATTGGCCTCTGGGCTTGTGTGCCACTCCTGACTCCTGTGTGTGCCATCTCTCACTTAGTGGGCCATAGAAAGCCTATTTATTTTTTTGTTTGATTTGGGTTCTAAATTCTACCTGAAAAAATCAATAAATCAATCAGTGGGAGATAAATATTGGCCTCTGGGCTTGTGTGCCACTCCTGACTCCTGTGTGTGCCATCTCTCACTCAGTGGCCAAAGAAAGCCTATTTTTTTTTTAGTTGGTTTCTAAATTCTCCCTGAAAAAATCATTTTATTTTATTTGGTTTCTAAATTCTTCCTGAAAAAATCATTTTATTTAATTTTGTTTCTAAAGTCTCCCTGAAAAAAAAAATCAGTGGGAGATTAATATTGCCCTTTCTGCTTGTGTGCCAGTCTTGACTCCTGGGTGTGCCATCTTTCTCCCTCAAATAGTGGGCCATAGAAAGCCTATTTATTTTTTTGGTTGATTTGGGTTCTAAATTCTACCTGAAAAAATCACTAAATCAATCAGTGGGAGATAAATATTGGCCTCTGGGCTTGTGTGCCACTCCTGACTCCTGTGTGTGCCATCTCTCACTTAGTGGGCCATAGAAAGCCTATTTATTTTTTTGCTTGATTTGGGTTCTAAATTCTACCTGAAAAAATCAATAAATCAATCAGTGGGAGATAAATATTGGCCTCTGGGCTTGTGTGCCACTCCTGACTCCTGTGTGTGCCATCTCTCACTCAGTGGGCCAAAGAAAGCCTATTTTTTTTTTAATTTGGTTTCTAAATTCTCCCTGAAAAAATCATTTTATTTTATTTGGTTTCTAAATTCTTCCTGAAAAAATCATTTTATTTAATTTTATTTCTAAAGTCTCCCTGAAAAAAAAAAAAATCAGTGGGAGATTAATATTGCCCTTTCTGCTTGTGTGCCAGTCTTGACTCCTGGGTGTGCCATCTTTCTCCCTCAAATAGTGGGCCATAGAAAGCCTATTTATTTTTTTGCTTGATTTGGGTTCTAAATTCTACCTGAACAAATCAATAAATCAATCAGTGGGAGATAAATATTGGCCTCTGGGCTTGTGTGCCACTCCTGACTCCTGTGTGTGCCATCTCTCACTCAGTGGGCCATAGAAAGCCTATTTATTTTTTTGCTTGATTTGGGTTCTAAATTCTGCCTGAAAAAATCACTAAATCAATCAGTGGGAGATAAATATTGGCCTCTGGGCTTGTGTGCCACTCCTGACTCCTGTGTGTGCCATCTCTCACTTAGTGGGCCATAGAAAGCCTATTTATTTTTTTGCTTGATTTGGGTTCTAAATTCTACCTGAAAAAATCAATAAATCAATCAGTGGGAGATAAATATTGGCCTCTGGGCTTGTGTGCCACTCCTGACTCCTGTGTGTGCCATCTCTCACTCAGTGGCCAAAGAAAGCCTATTTTTTTTTTATTTGGCTTCTAAATTCTCCCTGAAAAAATCATTTTATTTTATTTGGTTTCTAAATTCTTCCTGAAAAAATAATTTTATTTAATTTTGTTTCTAAAGTCTCCCTGAAAAAAAAAAAATCAGTGGGAGATTAATATTGCCCTTTCTGTTTGTGTGCCAGTCTTGACTCCTGGGTGTGCCATCTTTCTCCCTCAAATAGTGGGCCATAGAAAGCCTATTTATTTTTTTGGTTGATTTGGGTTCTAAATTCTACCTGAAAAAATCACTAAATCAATCAGTGGGAGATAAATATTGGCCTCTGGGCTTGTGTGCCACTCCTGACTCCTGTGTGTGCCATCTCTCACTTAGTGGGCCATAGAAAGCCTATTTATTTTTTTGCTTGATTTGGGTTCTAAATTCTACCTGAAAAAATCAATAAATCAATCAGTGGGAGATAAATATTGGCCTCTGGGCTTGTGTGCCACTCCTGACTCCTGTGTGTGCCATCTCTCACTCAGTGGGCCAAAGAAAGCCTATTTTTTTTTATTTGGTTTCTAAATTCTCCCTGAAAAAATCATTTTATTTTATTTGGTTTCTAAATTCTTCCTGAAAAAATCATTTTATTTAATTTTGTTTCTAAAGTCTCCCTGAAAAATAAAAAATCAGTGGGAGATTAATATTGCCCTTTCTGCTTGTGTGCCAGTCTTGACTCCTGGGTGTGCCATCTTTCTCCCTCAAATAGTGGGCCATATTAAGCCTATTTATTTTTTTGGTTGATTTGGGTTCTAAATTCTACCTGAAAAAATCACTAAATCAATCAGTGGGAGATAAATATTGGCCTCTGGGCTTGTGTGCCACTCCTGACTCCTGTGTGTGCCATCTCTCACTCAGTGGGCCATAGAAAGCCTATTTATTTTTTTGCTTGATTTGGGTTCTAAATTCTACCTGAAAAAATCAATAAATCAATCAGTGGGTGATAAATATTGGCCTCTGGGCTTGTGTGCCACTCCTGACTCCTGTGTGTGCCATCTCTCACTCAGTGGCCAAAGAAAGCCTATTTTTTTTTTTATTTGGTTTCTAAATTCTCCCTGAAAAAATCATTTTATTTTATTTGGTTTCTAAATTCTTCCTGAAAAAATCATTTTATTTAATTTTGTTTCTAAAGTCTCCCTGAAAAAAAAAAAATCAGTGGGAGATTAATATTGCCCTTTCTGCTTGTGTGCCAGTCTTAACTCCTGGGTGTGCCATCTTTCTCCCTCAAATAGTGGGCCATAGAAAGCCTATTTATTTTTTTGGTTGATTTGGGTTCTAAATTCTACCTGAAAAAATCACTAAATCAATCAGTGGGAGATAAATATTGGCCTCTGGGCTTGTGTGCCACTCCTGACTCCTGAGTGTGCCATCTCTCAAATAGTGGGCCATAGAAAGCCTATTTATTTTTTTGGTTGATTTGGGTTCTAAATTCTACCTGAAAAAATCACTAAATCAATCAGTGGGAGATAAATATTGGCCTCTGGGCTTGTGTGCCACTCCTGACTCCTGTGTGTGCCATCTCTCACTTAGTGGGCCATAGAAAGCCTATTTATTTTTTTGCTTGATTTGGGTTCTAAATTCTACCTGAAAAAATCAATAAATCAATCAGTGGGAGATAAATATTGGCCTCTGGGCTTGTGTGCCACTCCTGACTCCTGGGTGTGCCATCTCTCACTCAGTGGGCCATAGAAAGCCTATTTATTTTTTTGCTTGATTTGGGTTCTAAATTCTACCTGAAAAAATCAATAAATCAATCAGTGGGAGATAAATATTGGCCTCTGGGCTTGTGTGCCACTCCTGACTCCTGTGTGTGCCATCTCTCACTCAGTGGCCAAAGAAAGCCTATTTTTTTTTTATTTGGTTTCTAAATTCTCCCTGAAAAAATCATTTTATTTTATTTGGTTTCTAAATTCTTCCTGAAAAAATCATTTTATTTAATTTTGTTTCTAAAGTCTCCCTGAAAAAAAAAAAATCAGTGGGAGATTAATATTGCCCTTTCTGCTTGTGTGCCAGTCTTAACTCCTGGGTGTGCCATCTTTCTCCCTCAAATAGTGGGCCATAGAAAGCCTATTTATTTTTTTGGTTGATTTGGGTTCTAAATTCTACCTGAAAAAATCACTAAATCAATCAGTGGGAGATAAATATTGGCCTCTGGGCTTGTGTGCCACTCCTGACTCCTGTGTGTGCCATCTCTCACTTAGTGGGCCATAGAAAGCCTATTTATTTTTTTGCTTGATTTGGGTTCTAAATTCTACCTGAAAAAATCAATAAATCAATCAGTGGGAGATAAATATTGGCCTCTGGGCTTGTGTGCCACTCCTGACTCCTGGGTGTGCCATCTCTCACTCAGTGGGCCATAGAAAGCCTATTTATTTTTTTGCTTGATTTGGGTTCTAAATTCTACCTGAAAAAATCACCAAATCAATCAGTGGGAGATAAATATTGGCCTCTGGGCTTGTGTGCCACTCCTGACTCCTGTGTGTGCCATCTCTCACTCAGTGGGCCATAGAAAGCCTATTTATTTTTTTGCTTGATATGGGTTCTAAATTCTACCTGAAAAAATCAATAAATCAATCAGTGGGAGATAAATATTGGCCTCTGGGCTTGTGTGCCACTCCTGACTCCTGTGTGTGCCATCTCTCACTCAGTGGGCCAAAGAAATCCTATTTTTTTTTTATTTGTTTCTAAATTCTCCCTGAAAAAATCATTTTATTTTATTTGGTTTCTAAATTCTTCCTGAAAAAATCATTTTATTTAATTTTGTTTTTAAAGTCTCCCTGAAAAAAAAAAAATCTGTGGGAGATTAATATTGCCCTTTCTGCTTGTGTGCCAGTCTTGACTCCTGGGTGTGCCATCTCTCTCCCTCAAATAGTGGGCCATAGAAAGCCTATTTATTTTTTTGGTTGATTTGGGTTCTAAATTCTACCTGAAAAAAATCACTAAATCAATCACTGGGAGATAAATATTGGCCTCTGGGCTTGTGTGCCACTCCTGACTCCTGTGTGTGCCATCTCTCACTCAGTGGGCCATAGAAAGCCTTTTTATTTTTTTGCTTGATTTGGGTTCTAAATTCTCCCTGAAAAAATCATTTTATTTTATTTGGTTTCTAAATTCTTCCTGAAAAAATCATTTTTTTTTTCTAAAGTCTCCCTGGAAAAAAAAATAAAAAAATGGGAGATTAATATTGACATTTGTGCTTGAGTGACAGTCCTGCATGTGTGGCATCTCTGTGATTTGGTGCCACAGAAAACAGAGTGTGTAATATTGTTCCTGATTTTCCTTGCGGTCTCACCAACCTGTGAAGGGATATCGAAATCATAGTGAAGTTATAGCTCACCGTGTAAGTTGTTTGACAGCAACAAATAAAGTTACTTTGGTTAAGTTTTTAAAACAATGAGGAAGTCTGGTGCAAGAGGTCGTGGCCGTGGGCGTTCATTGTCAGCTGGTAATGATGGTAGTGGTAGTGGAGCATCAGGTGGTCGTGGGAAAAAAAATATTCCACCTAAGTCTGGAGCTGTGGAGCCAGGTTCGTCGTCTGGCTACACAAGGCCTCAAACGCTCTCTTTTCTGGGAGTAGGAAAACCGCTTTTAAAGCCGGAGCAGCAACAGCAAGTTTTGGCTTACCTTGCAGACTCAGCCTCTAGCTCTTTTGCCTCCTCTTCTGAAACTGGTAAATGTAAAAGCAGCGCGTCGTTTGTGGATGTTCACGGTCAGGGACAAGTCGCTTCCTTGTCCTCTTCAGCAAAAACAACAACAAGAGAGAAGGATGCAGCAGGCGACACAACGGGTTACTCCATGGAGCTCTTTACACATACCGTCCCTGGCTTAGAAAGTGAAGCAGTTAACAGTCCATGCCCATTACAAGTAGATTCTGACATGGAGTGCACTGATGCACAGCCACAGCCAGACTACTATGCTGGTCCTTTGACTCAGACCACAACATTGCCCTCTCAGGATACTGATCCACAATCAGACCCTGATGAGACTATGTTGCCCCGTCACGAACGCTATACCACCGACCGACACGGTGACACAGATGAAGTTGCACACGAGCTAGAAGAGGAGGTAATAGATGACCCAGTTGTTGACCCCGATTGGCAGCCATTGGGGGAACAGAGTGCAGTCGGCAGTAGTTCTGAAGCGGAGGTGGAGGAGGGGCCGCAGCAGGCATCAACATCGCAACAGGTTCCATCTGCCGGGCCCGTATCTGGCCCAAAACGCGTGGCAAAGCCAAAACCTGTTGGAGGACAGCGTGGCCATCCGGTTAAAGCTCAGTCTGCAATCCCTGAAAAGGGATCCGATGCTAGGAAGAGTGCAGTCTGGCATTTTTTTAAATAACATCCAATTGATCAGCGCAAAGTCATCTGTCAAAAATGTTCAACTAGCTTAAGCAGAGGTCAGAATCTGAAAAGTCTCAATACAAGTTGCATGCATAGACATTTAACCACCATGCATTTGCAAGCCTGGACTAACTACCAAACGTCCCTTAAGCTTGTAGCACCCTCGGCCAATGAAGCTAGTCAGCAACGCAACATCCCTTCCGTCACTGTAAGGCCACCATTTTCCGCACCACCGGCAGTATCTCTGCAGGTTTCTTTGCCAGCCAAAAGTAGTCAGGGTCAGGGAATCACCAGTTTTGTAGGAGGAAATACTGCATCTAGAGCACCGGCGGAAACAATACCGTCTCCAACCGTCTCTCAGTCTGCCATGTCCACCGGCACACCCGCTAGTTCCACGATCTCCAGCTCTCCAGTCCAGCTCACCCTACATGAGACTCTGGTTAGAAAAAGGAAGTACTTATCCTCACATCTGCGTACACAGGGTTTTAACGCCCACATAGCTAGACTAATCTCATTAGAGATGATGCCCTACCGGTTAGTTGAAAGCGAAGCTTTCAAAGCCCTGATGGAGTACGCTGAACCACGCTACGAGCTACCCAGTCGACACTTTTTTCCAGAAAAGCCATCCCAGCCCTGCACCAGCATGTTAAACAGCGCATCGTCCATGCACTCAGGCAATCTGTGAGTACAAAGGTGCACCTGACTACAGATGCATGGACCAGTAGGCATGGCCTGGGACGTTACGTGTCCATCACGGCACACTGGGTGAATGTGGTGGATGCAGGGTCCACAGGGGACATCAATTTTGGGACAGTTGTGCCTAGCCCACGGTCTAGGAAACAGTTGGCTGTAGGCGTTCGCACCCCCTCCTCCTCCTCCTCGTCCTCCTGCAGAGGCGAGAGCTCTTCCACAGACCGCAGTCGCCCAACCACTCCATCGGCAGCTGACACTGTTGGACACCAGTTGTCCCATTATGGGCCAGCTACTGGCAAGCTTCAGCAGGCTGTATTGGCTATGAAGTGTTTGGGCGACAACAGACACACCGCGGAAGTTCTGTCCGAGTTCTTGCAGCAAGAAACGCAGTCGTGGCTGGGCACACTAGATCTTGAGGCAGGCAAGGTAGTGAGTGATAACGGAAGGAATTTCATGGCTGCCATCTCCCTTTCCCAACTGAAACACATTCCTTGCCTGGCTCACACCTTAAACCTGGTGGTGCAGTGCTTATTGAAAACTTATCCTGGGTTCTCCGACCTGCTCCTCAAAGTGCGTGGACTTTGCTCACATATCCGCCGTTCACCTGTACACTCCAGCCGTATGCAGACCTATCAGCGGTCTTTGAACCTTCCCCAGCATCGCCTAATCATAGACGTTGCAACAAGGTGGAACTCAACACTGCACATGCTTCAGAGACTGTGCGAACAGAGGCGGGCTGTTATGTTTTTGTGGGAGGATACACATACACGGGCAGGCAGTAGGATGGCAGACATGGAGTTGTCAGATGTGCAGTGGTCGAAGATACAAGACATGTGTCAAGTCCTTCAGTGTTTTGAGGAATGCACACGGCTGGTTAGTGCAGACAACGCCATAATAAGCATGAGCATCTCCCTAATGTGTCTGCTGATGCAAAGTTTGACGCACATAAAGGATCAGGCGTCTGCAGCTGAGGAAGAGGAAAGCCTTGATGACAGTCAGCCATTGTCTGGTCAGGGCAGTGTACAGGACGAGGTAGCGGGCGAAGAGGAGGTGGAGGACGAGGAGGATGATAGGGGATGAGTATATTTTTAATGAGGAAGCTTTCCCGGGGGCACTGGAAATTGGTTGCGTGGCAAGGCCGGGTTCTGGTTTTTTGAGGGACACAAGTGACGTAGATTTGCCTGAAACTGCCCCTCAACCAATCACAACCGCAGATTTAACAACTGGAACTTTGGCCCACATGGCGGATTATGCCTTACGTATCCTCAAAAGGGACACACGCATTACTAAAATGATGAACGATGACGATTACTGGTTGGCCTGCCTCCTTGATCCTCGCTATAAAGGCAAATTGCAAAATATTATGCCATATGAGAACTTGGAACTAATATTAGCAACCAAACAATCAACTCTTGTTGACCGTTTGCTTCAGGCATTCCCAGCACACAGCGCCCGTGATCGTTCTCACACGAGCTCCAGGGGGCAGCAGACCAGGAGTGTTAGGGGTGCACACATCAGAAGTGGCGTTGGACAGAGCAGTTTTCTGACCAGGTTGTGGAGTGATTTTGCTATGACCGCAGACAGGACAGGTACTGCTGCATCAATTGAAAGTGACAGGAGACAACATTTGTCCAGTATGGTTACAAACTATTTTTCATCTCTTATCGATGTTCTCCCTCAACCGTCATTCCCATTTGATTACTGGGCATCCAAATTAGACACCTGGCCAGAATTGGCAGAATATGCATTGCAGGAGCTTGCTTGCCCGGCAGCTAGTGTCCTATCAGAAAGAGTATTCAGTGCTGCAGGTTCAATATTAGCCGAAAAAAGGACTCGTCTGGCTACCCAAAATGTTGATGATCTAACATTCATTAAAATGAACCACAACTGGATTTCGAATTCTTTTGCCCCACCTTGCCCGGCCGACACCTAGCTTTCCTATGAAAAGCTCTTGCCTGTGGACTGCTGTGAATTACTTTTCTAATGTCTTAATTTGCTGCAGCTGATTGTCCAGCATACGACATGTTTACACTTCCCTAAATGGCCAAACTCCCCACACGGGGCCGTGGTATCGCGACTTGGCGCAAGCACCCGTGAGAGTGCTGTTTGTCTGAAGAGGTGGGTGTGCCCGCTTTTGGTCGACAGCACTGCCACTGGGTCCCTCATAGTACAATAAAGTGTCTCTGACGGTGGTGGTGCGCACCCAACGTCAGACACACTGTTGTAACATGAGGGTCCCTGGGCCTGTACCGCCGGCCACAAGAGAGTTCACCCACCCCCAGGTCAAACATTGCTCTACCACTTCCACAGTTATCTCTCACACTTCCACCAATGTTTAGTCTATGCGCTGACATCCTTCCATTCCTGCCACTGACAATACCATTGTGTTGACATGTATGATGGTACTTAACATAGTCAGGGGCAGTGTCCTCTATTTACCAAAGTAAATACTTTGCGCCAAATTAGTAGGTCTGAAACTACGCAGAGGATCCCACCCCTGTACCTAATGATTGCACCCTTTAGTGTTTTTGTTTTGTTTTAATGCGAGACATTCACATTTATTTATTGTTTTGGACTACTAACAGGCAGACACTCATTACAATCGGCCTCCGCTGACCATACCACTGCTGCCCGTGTACCCCTGGAACCAATTGTAAATTGCCTACAGCCAGCCCAATGTATTATGTTAGGCCTTCGAAGCCTGTCTGCGGTCCCTCCTTCCACTAGGCCTCCACTGACCTGTCTACTGCTGCCCGTGTACCCCTGGAACCAATTTTACATTGCCTACAGCCAGCCCAATTTATTATGTTAGGCCTTCGAAGCCTGTCTGCGGTCCCTCCTTCCACTAGGCCTCCACTGACCATACCACTGCTGCCCATGTACCCCTGGAACCAATTGTAAATTGCCTACAGCCAGCCCAATGTATTATGTTAGTGCGGTCCCTCCTTCCACTAGGCCTCCACTGACCTGTCTACTGCTGCCCGTGTACCCCTGGAACCAATTTTAAATTGCCTACAGTCAGCCCAATTTATTATGTTAGGCCTTCGAAGCCTGTCTGCGGTCCCTCCTTCCACTAGGCCTCCGCTGACCATACCACTGCTGCCCGTGTACCCCTGGAACCAATTGTAAATTGCCTACAGCCAGCCCAATTTATTATGTTAGGCCTTCGAAGAATGTCTGCGGTCCCTCCTTCCACTAGGCCTCCACTGACCAGACCACTGCTGCCCGTGTACCCCTGGAACCAATTGTAAATTGCCTACAGCCAGCCCAATGTATTATGTTAGGCCTTCGAAGCCTGTCTGCGGTCCCTCCTTCCACTAGGCCTCCACTGACCTGTCTACTGCTGCCCGTGTACCCCTGGAACCAATTTTAAATTGCCTACAGCCAGCCCAATTTATTATGTTAGGCCTTCGAAGCCTGTCTGCGGTCCCTCCTTCCACTAGGCCTCCACTGACCATACCACTGCTGCCCGTGTACCCCTGGAACCAATTGTAAATTGCCTACAGCCAGCCCAATTTATTATGTTAGGCCTTCGAAGCCTGTCTGCGGTCCCTCCTTCCACTAGGCCTCCACTGACCAGACCACTGCTGCCCGTGTACCCCTGGAACCAATTTTAAATTGCCTACAGCCAGCCCAATGTATTATGTTAGGCCTTCGAAGCCTGTCTGCGGTCCCTCCTTCCACTAGGCCTCCACTGACCAGACCACTGCTGCCCGTGTACCCCTGGAACCAATTTTAAATTGCCTACAGCCAGCCCAATTTATTATGTTAGGCCTTCGAAGCCTGTCTGCGGTCCCTCCTTTCACTAGGCCTCCACTGACCTGTCTACTGCTGCCCGTGTACCCTTGGAACCAATTTTAAATTGCCTACAGCCAGCCCAATTTATTATGTTAGGCCTTTGAAGCCTGTCTGCGGTCCCTCCTTCCACTAGGCCTCCACTGACCAGACCACTGCTGCCCGTGTACCCCTGGAACCAATTTTAAATTGCCTACAGCCAGCCCAATTTATTATGTTAGGCCTTTGAAGCCTGTCTGCGGTCCCTCCTTCCACTAGGCCTCCACTGACCATACCACTGCTACCCGTGTACCCCTGGAACCAATTGTAAATTGCCTACAGCCAGCCCAATGTATTATGTTAGGCCTTCGAAGCCTGTCTGCGGTCCCTCCTTCCACTAGGCCTCCACTGACCTGTCTACTGCTGCCCGTGTACCCCTGGAACCAATTTTAAATTGCCTACAGCCAGCCCAATTTATTATGTTAGGCCTTCGAAGCCTGTCTGCGGTCCCTCCTTCCACTAGGCCTCCACTGACGTGTCTACTGCTGCCCGTGTACCCCTGGAACCAATTTTAAATTGCCTACAGCCAGCCCAATTTATTATGTTAGGCCTTCGAAGCCTGTCTGCGGCCCGTTCTTTCTACTACTCCTACACTGACCAGACCACTGCTGCCCGTGTACCCCTGGAACCTATTTAAAAGTGCCTACAGCCCAATATTTTTTTATGTTAGGCCTTCGAAGCCTGTCTGCGGCCCGTTCTTTCTACTACTACTACACTGACCAGTCTACTGCTGCCCGTGTTCCCCTGGAACCTATTTAAAAGTGCCTACAGCCCAATATTTTTTTATGTTAGGCCTTCGAAGCCTGTCTGCGGCCCGTTCTTTTTACTACTCCTACACTGACCAGACCACTGCTGCCCGTGTACCCCTGGAACCTATTTAAAAGTGCCTACAGCCCAATATTTTTTTATGTTAGGCCTTCGAAGCCTGTCTGCGGCCCGTTCTTTCTACTACTCCTACACTGACCAGACCACTGCTGCCTGTGTTCCCCTGGAACCTATTTAAAAGTGCCTACAGCCCAATATTTTTTTATGTTAGGCCTTCGAAGCCTGTCTGCGGCCCGTTCTTTCTCCTACTACTACACTGACCAGTCTACTGCTGCCCGTGTACCCCTTGAACCAATGTTTAAGTGCCTACAGCCCAATATTTTTTTATGTTAGGCCTTCGAAGCCTGTCTGCGGCCCGTTCTTTCTACTACTCCTACACTGACCAGACCACTGCTGCCCGTGTACCCCTGGAACGTATTTAAAAATGCCTACAGCCCAATATTTTTTTATGTTAGGCCTTCGAAGCCTGTCTGCGGCCCGTTCTTTCTACTACTACTACACTGACCAGTCTACTGCTGCCCGTGTACCCCTGGAACCTATTTAAAAGTGCCTACAGCCCAATATTTTATTATGTTAGGCCTTCGAAGCCTGTCTGCGGCCCGTTCTTTCTACTACTCCTACACTGACCAGACCACTGCTGCCCGTGTACCCCTGGAACCTATTTAAAAGTGCCTACAGCCCAATATTTTTTTATGTTAGGCCTTCGAAGCCTGTCTGCGGCCCGTTCTTTCTACTACTCCTACACTGACCAGACCACTGCTGCCTGTGTTCCCCTGGAACCTTTTTAAAAGTGCCTACAGCCCAATATTTTTTTATGTTAGGCCTTCGAAGCCTGTCTGCGGCCCGTTCTTTCTCCTACTACTACACTGACCAGTCTACTGCTGCCCGTGTACCCCTTGAACCAATGTTTAAGTGCCTACAGCCCAATATTTTTTTATGTTAGGCCTTCGAAGCCTGTCTGCGGCCCGTTCTTTCTACTACTCCTACACTGACCAGACCACTGTTGCCCGTGTACCCCTGGAACCTATTTAAAAATGCCTACAGCCCAATATTTTTTTATGTTAGGCCTTCGAAGCCTGTCTGTGGCCCGTTCTTTCTACTACTACTACACTGACCAGTCTACTGCTGCCCGTGTACCCCTGTAACCTTTTTTAAGCTGCAGTGAGCCACATTTTTGGTTTAAGGCCTACTACCTGTGTGTGTCTGCGCCACTCAATACAGCTGTGTTCCTTTGAAAAAAGCTGAGCGTCAATAGTCTTGTTTTCAGCCTCTAGGAATTTTAAAACTGCATTGGGGCTACAACTTTGGTAGGGCCTACTAACGGTGTCTGCCGCCCCAAGGTGTGCCCCAGGTTTCGTCCACATTGCTTTGATCTTCCTACTCTCGTTTAGTAGTTGTTGCAAACTACACTGCATTAGGCCTACAAATTTGGTATGGGGTGTAGAGAGACGGTGTGTTACACTCCAAGGTGTTCCCCAGGTTTCGTCCACATTGCTTCGATCTTCCTACTCTCGTTTAGTAGTTGTTGGAAACTACACTGCATTAGGCCTACAAATTGGGTATGGGGTGTAGAGACGGTGTCTTCCACTCCAAGGTGTTCTCCAGGTTGCCTTTCCTGAGCTTCTATCTTCAGGCTCTTGTTAAATAGTGGTTAAATGGAACAACTGCATTTGGCGTACTAGTTGGTTTGGGGCCTACTAACAGTGTCTGCCGCTCCTTGCTGTTCTCCTGGTTTCCTGTCCTGAAATTCCATTTTCAGGCTCTCGTTAAGTAGTTGTTAATGTTAGACTGCATTTGGCCTACTAGTTGGGTTGGGGCCTACTATCGGTGTCTGCCACTCCTTGCCGTTCTCCTCCACTGAACAAAGCTGTGCCGCCTGTTTACTACGGTTGCCAATTTTGAACTGCATTTCGACTACTTACTGATTTGGGCCTACTCTCTGTGTCAGCCTCTCATTCCAGTTGTCCTCCACTGCAATGCCCCCTGGTTACTCCTGTGTTACCAATTTTGAACTGCATTTAGCCCACTTTATTCTTTGGGCCTATATCTGTGTTTCCTCCTCATCCTGCCCATTGCCCAGCCAGTGATAGATGAGTCTGCTGGTACATTGATCCATAACGCAACATTCCCCATGCACGCTACACAGCAAGATTGTGACCCTGCTCAAAGTCAGGTTCCTCTTCCCGCATACCATACCACCTTACACGGGGACAAAGAGGAAGGTGCAGATGAAAGTAAAGGTTCCTTCATCAGGTGGGGGGAGGAATACTAGTTGGCGACGTCACTGGCACAGGGCCTCTCATAGTACGCAAAAGTGTTGCTGCCGGTGGGAGGCGCCCCCCGCCGTGCAAACACACCGCTGTACTTTGAGGGGCCCTGTGCCAGTGCCAATGCCAACAAGTGGGCCCCCCCTGCTTGCTCAGGATCACAGCACTTGCAAAGTTGAAATACTTACCTCTCCCTGCTCCACTGCCGTGACGTGGTCCAGATTTCCTGGGCCCACTAATTACTTGAACCAGCCCTACCCCCCACAACTTTAGCCAAATGACCCCCAATTTCAAATGCCTTCCAATTATTATAAGCTAAATTACGATTGACAAGCTTCTGTAACAAGAATGGATGTTTTTGCCATTAAAATGGGCAGTGTAGGTGTTTTCCTGGCCTCCACTCACTGCCGACTATGCTCCCCCATTGACTTGCATTGGGTTTCGTGTTTCGGTCGATACCCGACTTTTCGCGATAATCGGCCGATTCCACTCGACTCGACTTCTAAGATAGTCTGGTTTCGCGAAACACGGCTCGACTCTAAAAAGGTCAAGGTTGCTCAACCCTACTTAACCCTAATCCCAAACCTAACCCTAATCCCAAGCGTAACCCTAATGCCAACCCTAACCCTAATACCAACTCTAATCCAAACCCTAACCCTAATCCCAAATCTAACCCTAACTTTAGCCCCAACCCTAACCCTAAAGCTACTTTCACACTTGCGTCGTTTGGCATCCGTCGCAATCCGTCGATTTGGACAAAAAACGGATCCTCCAAATGTGCCCGCAGGATGCGTTTTTTGCCCATAGACTTGTATTGCCGACGGATCGTGACGGATGGCCACACGTCGCGTCCGTCGTGCACTGGATCAGTTGTGTTTTGGCGGTCCGTCGGCACAAAAAACGTTCAATGTAACTTTTTTGTATGTCCCGTCCGCCATTTCTGACCGCACATGCGTGGCCGTAACTCCGCCCCCTCCTCCCCAGGACATAGATTGGGCAGCGGATGCGTTGAAAAACTACATCCGCTGCCCACGTTGTGCACAATTTTCACAACGTGCGTCGGTATGTCGGGCCGACGCATTACGACGGCCCCGTACCGACGTAAGTGTGAAAGAACCCTAACCCTGAATTTAGCCAAAACCCTAACCCTAACCCTAGCCCTAATCCTAGCCCTAACCCTAGCCTTAGCCCTAACCCTAGCCCTAACCCTAGCCCTAACCCTAACCCTAACCCTAGCCCTAACCCTAGCCCTAACCCTAACCCTAGCCCTAACCCTAACCCTAACCCTAGCCCTAACCCTAGCCCTAGCCCTAACCCTAGCCCTAACCCTAGCCCTAACCCTAGCCCTAACCCTAGGCCTAACCCTAACCCTAGCCCTAACCCTAGCCCTAACCCTAACCCTAACCCTAACCCTAGCCCTAACCCTAACCCTAACCCTAGCCCTAACCCTAGCCCTAGCCCTAACCCTAGCCCTAACCCTAACCCTAATTTTAGCCCCAACTGCTGTTCTCCTGCCGGCCGGCAGATGGAGACAGATGGTGGGCGCACTGCGCATGCGCCCGCCATTTTCTTTTGCCGGCGGCCAGGAGGAGCAGCAGGAGGACCCAGGGACACAGGTGAGTATGGCAGGGTCCCCGAATCCCCCTATTTCTCTGTCCTCTGATGTGCGATCACATCAGAGGACAGAGAATTACACTTTGACTTTTTTTTTTTTTTTTTTGCGGTCGCCGGTAAACAGTTAATTACCAGTGATCGCAAAACAGGGGTCGGTAAAACTGACCCCGATCATGCTCTTTGGTGTCTCGGATACCCCCGGCAGCCGAGACCCCAAAGATTCTCCTGGGGCCGGCCGGCGGGCGCACTGCGCATGCGCCCGCCATTTTGAAGATGGCGGCGCCCACCGGGAGCCACGAGGAGCACCGGGGGAGATAGTTGAGTATCGGGGGGCTATCTGGGACCCCCTTTCTCTGTCCTCTGATTTGCAATCACATCGGAGGACAGAGAAATTAAAAAAAGATCGCGGGTTTTTTTTTTGTGATCGCCGGTAAACGGTTAATTACCGGCGATCGCAAATGCGGGGTCGGTACAAAACCCCCCGAATCATGTTCTCTGGGGTCTCGGCTACCCCCGGCAGCCGAGACCCTGGAGATAATCCGACTCTGGGGGGGCGCTATTCACTTTTTCCACAGCGCCGTTAATTAATGGCGCTGTGGTTTAAGTACCCTTAGCGGCCGCCGTTAAAAGGCGTATCAGCGGTCGCTAAGGGGTTAAAAAATGCAAAAAAAGTGAAAATTCCTGAACGTGTGCACTAGGGTTGAGCGAAACAGATCGGCACTTTTCAAAAGTCGCCGACTTTTAGCAAAGTCGGGTTTCGTGAAACCCAACCCGATCCCACTCTGGGATCGGGTCGGTGGTCGGCGATCTCTACTTAAAAGTCGGGTTTCGTTTTATATATATATACAGTGGGGCAAAAAAGTATTTAGTCAGTCAGCAATAGTGCAAGTTCCACCACTTAAAAAGATGAGAGGCGTCTGTAATATACATCATAGGTAGACCTCAACTATGGGAGACAAGCTGAGAAAAAACAATCCAGAAAATCACATTGTCTGTTTTTTTAACATTTTATTTGCATATTATGGTGGAAAATAAGTATTTGGTCAGAAACAAAATTTCATCTCAATACTTTGTAATATATCCTTTGTTGGCAATGACAGAGGTCAAACGTTTTCTGTAAGTCTTCACAAGGTTGCCACACACTGTTGTTGGTATGTTGGCCCATTCCTCCATGCAGATCTCCTCTAGAGCAGTGATGTTTTTGGCTTTTCGCTTGGCAACACGGAATTTCAACTCCCTCCAAAGGTTTTCTATAGGGTTGAGATCTGGAGACTGGCTAGGCCACTCCAGGACCTTGAAATGCTTCTTACGAAGCCACTCCTTCGTTGCCCTGGCGGTGTTCTTTGGATCATTGTCATGTTGAAAGACCCAGCCACGTTTCATCTTCAATGCCCTTGCTGATGGAAGGAGGTTTGCACTCAAAATCTCACGATACATGGCCCCATTCATTCTTTCATGTACCCGGATCAGTCGTCCTAGCCCCTTTGCAGAGAAACAGCCCCAAAGCATGATGTTTCCACCACCATGCTTTACAGTAGGTATGGTGTTTGATGGATGCAACTCAGTATTCTTTTTCCTCCAAACACAACAAGTTGTGTTTCTACCAAACAGTTCCAGTTTGGTTTCATCAGACCATAGGACATTCTCCCAAAACTCCTCTGGATCATCCAAATGCTCTCTAGCAAACTTCAGACGGGCCTGGACATGTACTGGCTTAAGCAGTGGGACACGTCTGGCACTGCAGGATCTGAGTCCATGGTGGCGTAGTGTGTTACTTATGGTAGGCCTTGTTACATTGGTCCCAGCTCTCTGCAGTTCATTCACTAGGTCCCCCCGCGTGGTTCTGGGATTTTTGCTCACCGTTCTTGTGATCATTATTACCCCACGGGGTGGGATTTTGCGTGGAGCCCCAGATCGAGGGAGATTATCAGTGGTCTTGTATGTCTTCCATTTTCTAATTATTGCTCCCACTGTTGATTTCTTCACTCCAAGCTGGTTGGCTATTGCAGATTCAGTCTTCCCAGCCTGGTGCAGGGCTACAATTTTGTTTCTGGTGTCCTTTGACAGCTCTTTGGTCTTCACCATAGTGGAGTTTGGAGTCAGACTGTTTGAGGGTGTGCACAGGTGTCTTTTTATACTGATAACAAGTTTAAACAGGTGCCATTACTACAGGTAATGAGTGGAGGAAAGAGGAGACTCTTAAAGAAGAAGTTACAGGCCTGTGAGAGCCAGAAATCTTGATTGTTTGTTTCTGACCAAATACTTATTTTCCACAATAATATGCAAAAAAAATGATAAAAAAACAGACAATGTGATTTTCTGGATTTTTTTTTCTCAGTTTGTCTCCCATAGTTGAGGTCTACCTATGATGTAAATTACAGACGCCTCTCATCTTTTTAAGTGGTGGAACTTGCACTATTGCTGACTGACTAAATACTTTTTTGCCCCACTGTATATATATATATATATATATATATATATATATGTGTGTCATTCAGACACATATATATATATTTATATTAACTTCAGCGCGATATAGCAGAAAAGTCGGCAATTCAATTACCGGCTTTTCATTTCTCCTGCCAAAACCCGACATGATTTGAGACATGTGAGAGAAAACACCGTGTGCACAGCTATATTGTGGTGCTTAGACTAGGTTCCCAGACCTTCAATACAAATAGAAAGAAGTCTAGCACTCAACTTCCAGCAGGGGGCGCATCATCATGAATGAAGGTAACTACAGGTCATTGACCTTCATTACCTTCATTCGCTGGGGTTTACAGCCACAAACACAGCTGCATTAGCAGAGCTTGTGGCTGTAAAATATTTTAACCCCTTCAGATGGATTTACAACGTGGGACGTTACAGATCTACGGAAGGTATGGATATTGTTGGTTTATTATTTTTTATTTGTTACAGAGCGAGGGTCTTCAGCGAGTGGATTGAGCATACAATAAAATATTAAAACAACCTGTGTTTTTATTTCATTAAAATACTTTTTAATAATGTGTGTGTGTTTTTTTAACCATTTAACGCAAATGGATTAATAATGGATAGGTGTCAGAATTGACGCCTCTCCATTATTAATCTGGCTTAATGTCACCTTACAATAGCAAGGTGACATTAACCCTTTATTACCCCATATCCCACCGCTATACGGGAATGGGAAGAGAGTGGCCAAGTGCCAGAATAGGTGCATCTTCCAGATGTGCCTTTTCTGGGGTGGCTGGGGGCAGATGTTTTTAGCCAGGGGGGGCAAAAACCGTGGACCCTCTCTAGGCTATTAATATCTGCCCTCAGTCACTGGCTTTACTATTCTGGCGGAGAAAATTGCGCGGGAGCCCACGCCAATTTTTTCAGTGATTTAACCCTTAGATTGCTAAAAGCTATAAAATTTAAGGGTTAAAAGCAATTGAAGGGTTAAATTGCTGAAAAAATTGGTGTGGGCTCCCACGCAATTTTCTCCGCCAGAGTAGTAAAGCCAGTGACTGAGGGCAGATATTAATAGCCTAGAGAGGGTCCACGGTTTTTGGCCCCCCTGGCTAAAAACATCTGCCCCCAGACACGCCAGAAAAGGCACATCAGGAAGATGCGCCTATTCTGGCACTTGGCCACTCTCTTCCCATTCCCGTGTAGCGGTGGGATATGGGGTAATGAAGGTGACATTAAGCCAGATTAATAAAGGAGAGGCGTCAATTCTGACACCTATCCATTATTAATCCATTTGCATTAAATGGTTAAAAAAAACACACACACATTATTAAAAAGTATTTTAATGAAATAAAAACACAGGTTGTTCTAATATTTTATTGTACGCTCAATCCATTTGCTGAAAACCCTCGCTCTGTAACAAATAAAAAATAATAAACCAACAATATCCATACCTTCCGTAGATCTGTAACGTCCCACGTTGTAAATCCATCTGAAGGGGTTAAAATATTTTACAGCCACAAGCTCTGATAATGCAGCTGTGTTTGTGGCTGTAAACCCCAGCGAATGAAGGTAATGAAGGTCAATGACCTGTAGTTACCTTCATTCATGATGATGCGCCCCCTGCTGGAAGTTGAGTGCTAGACTTCTTTCTATTTGTATTGAAGGTCTGGGAACCTAGTCTAAGCACCACAATATAGCTGTGCACACGGTGTTTTCTCTCACATGTCTCAAATCATGTCGGGTTTTGGCAGGAGAAATGAAAAGCCGGTAATTGAATTGCCGACTTTTCTGCTATATCGCGCTGAAGTTAATATAAATATATATATATGTGTCTGAATGAAGGTAATGTAGGTCAATGACCTGTAGTTACCTTCATTCGCAGTGATGCGCCCCCTGCTGGATGTCCTCATATGATCTCGAGCCTGGGAACTTTTCCCACGCTCCAGGGACATCCAGCAGGGGGCGCATCACCGCGAATGAAGGTAACTACAGGTCATTGACCTACATTACCTTCATTCGCTGGGGTTTACAGCCACGAGCAGCGCTGCATTAGCAGAGCTCCTGGCTGTAAAATATTTTAACCCCTTCAGATGGATTTACAACCCTAAAAGGGCTTTGGAAGGTGTATGCCACATCTTTCATGAGTAAACCATACGGCTCTTTATGGGCAGCGGGGATTGCAGTATGCATAATCATTCAAATGGCGTCCGCTCCTTACTTTATAGGGAGACAGGAGACAGTCCTAATACTGAACTAAAAAACTGTGAATGTTAAAGCCATGAGGCCTCGGAAATCCTAACAAAAACTGAGGTAAAGTCATTTTACTTCAACAATAAATACACAGATTCCATTAGCAAATCCAAGTATTTGAGAATAATTTAGACAAACCTGTTTTACATTGAAGTGTGAGGACCAGGTTTAGAGAATTGCTCAGCTTTAACCTACATTCTGTCACAAAATCTTAACACCCAATAAGTCACAGATATTTCCATTAGGCACTTTAGTCTACATTTTCTCTCAAGCAGTAATAAGGTGATTTGAGGCTTGCCACTTTTTTCTTCTAGGCCTCCCAAATTGTTTATCAGGTTGGTCTTGAAACCAGTAGAGAATATACAGTACCTACTGATATCCCAGTCTGTCCATTCACTCTCAGTCAGGTGTAAGAAGGTGTTGCCCATGTTTCCCTTTGAAGGCATGTGTATTGTTACAACGTAATTGCTCTATTTGCCTACATTTGTGTTGGCAATTTAGTGCCTTAAAATAGATTTACTACTTGTAGCTGTAATTACCTCAAAAGGAGGCTATACAAAGTACAGACTTTAGGGGGTGAATATTTCTTCACACTGAAGTTTTAAGTTATTTTGTCCTATACGTTGTTTGCTTCACAATGAAAAGATATCCAAATTTTCACAGTTGTAGGCATGTTCTTTGCATGAACTGATGCAAACCCTCAAAAAAAAAGAAATTCAGGGTTGTGAGGTAGCAAAATATGAAAAATTATCAAAGGGGTGAATACTTTCACAAGCCACTCAAAAGTCCATACACTCAACCAGTACCCACATTTTCATGTAGCGTGACTGGGCACGGAAGACAAGTACCTTGCCCCCAACTGCTACCTTGTGCCATGTTACACTTGAGCAGGAGTGTAAGAAAATCTAAACTACTTACATGAGCGCTGTATAAAACCATAATATTATTTGTATTTACTTTGCAAGGCTATAATTCCAGGGTGCTGCGCATGAAAAGATATAAACAGAATATCAAGAGATAACATGCATATGACTGTATGCGTTAAATACTGAACTGAAAAAATTACTCAGACATCTAAATTTATTGTAAAAATGTGAGAGTTGGCCCCAGCTTTAATAAATGCTCAAAGGAAAGCTTTGCAATAAATTATTCAAATACCACTATCATATACCTGCCTACCACGTCCACAGTGAGCTTGAAGGATGTCCAGTCAATGGCATTCATTCATCAAACAAGGATCCCTTGCTGTGACATCTAGTAAAACAATGAACATCGAATAGTAGATTCACATTTTAAATAACAGTCTTCTATCCCTGGTTATAAGAAGGAGGGTGGGCAGCACAACAAAGTCAGGCACTGGGTGGGGTTGGGACACAATTGTACACAATTACCCCACCCAGCACAGCTAACTGCACTAATCTTTGATAAAGCCCAGGAAAAGGTGGCAACCGCTTGCACCCTTTAATAATAATTAATAATAATTTTATTTCTATAGCGCTGACATATTCCGCAGTACTTTACAATTAAACAGGGACATGTAGAGACAATAAAGACATTACAAAGTAACACAGAGTTCAATAATTATGGGAGGATTGAGAGCCCTGCTTGTAAGATTACAATCTATAAACTGCATTTGCTGGACCACACAGATATACCGTATATACTCGAGTATAAGCCGACCCGAGTATAAGCCGACCCCCCTAATTTTGCCACAAAAAAATGGGAAAACTTATTGACTCGAGTATAAGCCTAGGGTGGAAATGCAGCATTTACCGGTGAAATATAGTGCTCTGCACCGTTCATTATTGCCCCATAGCTGTGCCATATAGTGCTCTGCACCATTCATATTGCCCCATACAGTGCTCTGCACCGTTCATATTGCCCCATACAGTGCTCTGCACCGTTCATATTGCCCCATACAGTGCTCTGCACCGTTCATATAGCCCCATACAGTGCTCTGCACCGTTCATATTGCCCCATACAGTGCTCTGCACCATTCATATTGCCCCATACAGTGCTCTGCACCGTTCATATTGCCCCATACAGTGCTCTGCACCGTTCATATAGCCCCATACAGTGCTCTGCACCGTTCATATTGCCCCATACAGTGCTCTGCATCGTTCATATTGCCCCATACAGTGCTCTGCACCGTTCATATTGCCCCATACAGTGCTCTGCACCGTTCATATTGCCCCATACAGTGCTCTGCACCGTTCATATTGCCCCATACAGTGCTCTGCACCGTTCATATTGCCCCATACAGTGCTCTGCACCGTTCATATAGCCCCATAGATGCTCCACATAAATCTGTGCCGCTGCTGCTGCTGCTGCAATTAAAAAAAAACACACATACTCACCTCTCTTGATTGCAGCTCCCGGCATCTTGTTCCGGCGTCCGGTCCCAGCGTCTCTCTGCTCTGACTGATCAGGCAGAGGGTGCCGCGCACACTATATGCGTCATCGCGCCCTCTGACCTGCACAGTCAGAGCAGAGATGCTGGGAAGATGGAGCGGCGCCCGGCGGCTGGAACGCGGACAGGTGAATATTACATACTTACCTGGTCCCGTCGTCCGGCTCCTTCTCCCGGACAGCTGTCTTCGGTGCCGCAGCTTCTTCCTCTATCAGCGGTCACCGTTACCGCTGATTAGAGAAATGAATAGGTGGCTCCACCCCTATGGGAGGTGGAGCCGCTTATTCATTTCTCTAATGAGCGGTCCCACGTGACCGCTGAAGAGGGGAAGAACTGCAGCACAGAAGACCGTGGGACGGCAGGGACAGCGCCAGGATCGCTGGACTAGGTAAGTATACCTCAGCGCCCTCAGCCCCTCACCCGCCGACCCTGCCACCCACCTTGACTCGAGTATAAGCCGAGAGGGACACTTTCAGCCCAAAAATTTGGGCTGAAAATCTCGGCTTATACGCGAGTATATACGGTATCTGTATATATACAGTATATATACATACAGCCAAGGCAACAAAGGAGTGGCTCAAAAAGAAGCACATTATGGTCAAGGAGTGGCCTAGCCAGTCTCCAGACCTTAATCCCATAAAAAACATATGGAGGGAGTTGAAGCTCCGAGTTGCCAAGTGACAGCCTCAAAATCTTCATAATTTAGAGATGATCTGAAAAGAGGAGTGGACCAATATTCCTCCTGACATATACGCAAACCTCATCATCAACAAGAAAAACAGGTCTGACTGCTGTGCTAGCCAACAAGGGTTTTGTCACCAAGTATTAATACTTTGTCACCAAGTATTAACCCAGCCTATTTTGACCTTAATGACCTGGCCGTTTTTTGCAATTCTGACCAGTGTCCCTTTATGAGGTAATAACTCAGGAACGCTTCAACGGATCGTAACGGTTCTGAGACTGTTTTTTCGTGACATATTGGGCTTCATGTTAGTGGTAAATTTAGGTAAATAATTTTTGCGTTTATTTGTGAAAAAAATGGAAATTTGGCAAAAATTTTGAAAATTTCGCAATTTTCACATTTTTAATTTTTATTCTGTTAAACCAGAGAGTTATGTGACACAAAATAGGTAATAAATAACATTTCCTACATGTCTACTTTACATCATTTTGGAAACAAAATTTTTTTTTTTGCTAGGAAGTTATAAGGGTTAAAATTTGACCGGCGATTTCTCATTTTTACAATGAAATTTACAAAACCATTTTTTTTAGGGACCACCTCACATTTGAAGTCAGTTTGAGGGGTCTGTATGGCTGAAAATACCCAAAAGTGACACCATTCTAAAAACTGCACCCCTCAAGGTACTCAAAACCACATTCAAGAAGCTTATTAACCCTTCAGGTACTTTACAGGAGCAGAAGCAACATGGAAGGAAAAAAATGAACATTTAACATTTTAGTCACAAAAATGATGTTTTAGCAACAATTTTTTTATTTTCCCAAGGGTAAAAAGAGAAACTGGACCCAAAACGTTATTGTAAAATTTGTCCTGAGTACGCCGATACCTCATATGTGGGGGGAACCACTGTCTAGGCGCACACCTGTAAGGGACACCATGTCGCGTTTGGAGAGCCCCTGTGTGCCTAAACATTGGAGCTTCCCCACAAGTGACCCCATTTTGGAAACTGGACCCCCCAAGGAGCTTATCTAGATGCATAGTAAGCACTTTGAACCCCCAGGTGCTTCACAAATTGATCTGTAAAAATGAAAAAGTACTTTTTTTCACAAAAAATTTATTTTAGCCTCAATTTTTTCATTTTCACATGGGCAACAGGATAAAATGGATCCTAAAATGTATTGAGCAATTTCTCCTGAGTACACTGATACCTCATATGTGGTCACAAACCACTGTTTGTGCACACGGCAAGGCTCGGAAGGGAAGGAGCGCCATTTGACTTTTGAATGAAAAATTAGCTCCAATCGTTAGCGGACATCATGTCGCGTTTGGAGAGCCCCTGTGTGCCTAAACATTGGAGCTCCCCCACATATGACCCCATTTTGGAAACTAGACCTCTCATGGAACTAATCTAGATGTGCGGTGACCACTTTAAACCCCCAATTGCTTCATAGAAGTTTATAACGCAGAGCTGTGAAAATAAAAAATCATTTTTCTTTCCTCAAAAATTATTTTTTAGCCTGTAATTTTTTATTTTCACAACAGTAACAGGAGAAATTGGACCCCAAAAGTTGTTGTGCAGTTTGTCCTGAGTATGCTGTTGCCCCATATGTGGGGGGGGAACCACTGTTTGGGCACACGTCGGGGCTCAGAAGGGAAGTAGTGACTTTTGAAATGCAGACTTTGATGGAATGGTTTGCGGGCATCACGTTGCATTTGCAGAGCCCCTGATGTGCCTAAACAGTAAAAACCCACCACAAGTGACCCCATTTTGGAAACTATACCCCACAAGCAACTTATTTAGAGATGTGGTGAGCACTTTGAACCCCCAAGTGCTTCACAGAAGTTTATAACGGAGAGCCGTGAAAATAAAAAATCATTTTTATTTCCTCAAAAATGATGTTTTAGCAAGCAATTTTTTATTTTCACAAGGGTAACAAAAGAAATTAGACCCCAATAGTTGTTGCCCAGTTTTTCCTGAGTACACTGATACCTCATATGTGGGGGTAAACCACTGTTTGGGCACACGTCGGGGCTTGGAAGGGAAGTAGTGACTTTGGAAATGCAGACTTTGATGGAATGGTCTGCGGGCATCACGTTGTGTTTGCAGAGCCCCTGAAGTGCCTAAACAGTAGAAACCCCCATAAGTGACCCCATTTTGGAAACTAGATCCCCAAGGAACTTATCTAGATATGTGGTGAGTAGCGTTGAGCGAAACGGATCGTTCATTTTTAAAAGTCGCCGACTTTTGGCAAAGTCGGGTTTCATGAAACTCGACCCGACCCCTGTGTGTGGTCGGCCATGCGGTACGCGACTTTCGTGCCAAAGTCGCGTTTCAATGAAGCGAAAAGTGCCATTTCTCAGCCAATGAAGGTGGACGCAGAGTGTGGGCAGCGTGATGACATAGGTCCTGGTCCCCACCATCTTAGAGAAGGGCATTGCAGTGATTGGCTTGCTGTCTGCGGCGTCACAGAGGCTATAAAGAGGCGTTCCCGCCGACCGCCATCTTACTGCTGCTGATCTGAGCCTAGGGAGAGGTTGCTGCCGCTTCGTCAGAAGCAGGAATAGCGTTAGGCAGGGTCCATTAACCACCAAACCGCTTGTGCTGTAGCGATTTCCACTGTTCAACACCACCTTTTGTTTGCAGGGACAGTGGAAGCTACATTTTTTTTCCTCAGCGCTGTAGCTCATTGGGCTGCCCTAGAAGGCTCCCTGATAGCTGCATTGCTGTGTGTACGCCGCTGTGCAAACCAACTGCTTTTTTCAAAGCACAAATCCTGTTGTTCCTTCCTTTCTGCACAGCTATCTTGTTTGTTTGTCCACACTTTTGATTTAATTTGTGCAGCAGTCCACTCCTTATTGCTGCCTGCCATACCTGGCTGAGATTACTGCAGGGAGATAGTAATTGTAGGACAGTCCCTGTTTTTTTTTTTTTTTTTAATTCTCCCTGAAAAAATAAGTTGTGGGAGATTACGATTGGCATTTCTGCTAGAGTGCCATCCCTGTGTGTGCCATCTCTCTCACATAGTGGGCCATAGAAAGCCTTTTCATTTTTCTGTTTTTTTTTTGTGGGGTTTATAAATTCTCCCTGATAAAAAAAACAGTGGGAGATTAATATTGGCCTTTGGGCTTCTGTGCCAGTCCTGAGTGTGCCATCTCTCTCTCTCAAATAGTGGGCCATAGAAAGCCTATTAATTTTTTTTTTATTGGGTTTCTAAATTCTCCCTGAAAAAATAAAAAAAAATCAGTGGGAGATTAATATTGCCCTTTCTGCTTGTGTGCCACTCCTGACTCCTGGGTGTGCCATCTCTCTCTTTCAAATAGTGGGCACTGGGCCATAGAATGCCTATTTTTTTTTATTGTGTTTCTAAATTCTCCCTGAAAAAATCAAAAAGAAATCAGTGGGAGATTAATATTGCCCTTTCTGCTTGTGTGCCACTCCTGACTCCTGGGTGTGCCATCTCTCTCTCTCAAATAGTGGGCCATAGAAAGCCTATTTTTTTTAATTTGGTTTCTAAATTCTCCCTGAAAAAATAATTTTATTTTATTTTGTTTCTAATGTCTCCCTGAAAAAAAAAAAAATCAGTGGGAGATTAATATTGCCCTTTCTGCTTGTGCGACAGTCTTGACTCCTGGGTGTGCCATCTCTCTCTCTCAAATAGTGGTCTTTAGAAATACCCTGGTTTAGGGAAAGAGGGGAAAAAAAAAAGAGACAAGCGCGGCGCTTCCTCTGAGCGTAATACGTTTTTACCAACAAGTTAAAAACATTTCTTTTATTTGTAGTTATGCTCACCTTCTATCGGTAAGAAATGCACGTTGAGATTCTCAAGGAATCAATTCTTTAGGCAACTCTTCTTCGTATGTTGTATAATCCAATAAGGTGTGCAGCTCACTTTGGAGAACTATGTGTTGATCCTGCTTCAGATCCACATAGGTGGCAATTTCAAAGAGAAAAAAAAAATACTCCAAGTAAATGTGGCGCTAAGCACCTACGGATTTTTTGAATTCATCCACTTCAAGTGAAAAATGTAAAAAATTCATTTATTTTCTCAAAATAAAAAAATAAAATAGTGCTTATTGTATTGTTTGTTCTTTTTGTTTTTTTACTACCTGATGAAGGCTGCACTGTAAAAATAGCAGCCGAAACGCGTTGTACTGTTTTTTAAAAAAATTTACAAATATATTTTATTTTTTTATTTTGAGAAAATAAATGCATTTTTTACACTTTTCACTTGAGGTGGATGAATTAAAAAAAATCCGTAGGTGCTTAGCGCCACATTTACTTGGAGGTTTTTTTTTTTTTTTCTCTCTCAAATAGTGGGCCATAGAAAGCCTATTTTTTTTTTATTGGGTTTCTAAAATCTCCCTGAAAAAATAAAAAAAAACAGTGGGAGATTAATATTGCCCTTTCTGCTTGTGTGCCACTCCTGACTCCTGGGTGTGCCATCTCTCTCTCTCAAATAGTGGGCCATAGAAAGCCTATTTTTTTTTTTTTGTTTGTTTCTAAATTCTCCCTGAAAAAATCATTTTATTTTATTTGGTTTCTAAATTCTTCCTGAAAAAATCATTTTATTTTATTTTGTTTCTAAAGTCTCCCTGAAAAAAAAAAAAAAAAAATCAGTGGGAGATTAATATTGCCCTTTCTGCTTGTGTGCCAGTCTTGACTCCTGGGTGTGCCATCTCTCTCTCTCTCAAATAGTGGGCCATAGAAAGCCTATTTTTTTTTTATTAGGTTTCTAAAGTCTCTCTGAAAAAATAAAAAAAAAACAGTGGGAGATTAATATTGCCCTTTCTGCTTGTGTGCCACTCCTGACTCCTGGGTGTGCCATCTCTCTCTCACAAATAGTGGGCCATAGAAAGCCTATTTTTTTTATTTGGTTTCTAAATTCTTCCTGAAAAAAATCATTTTATTTTATTTTGTTTCTAAAGTCTCCCTGAAAAAAAAAAAATCAGTGGGAGATTAATGTTGCCCTTTCTGCTTGTGTGACAGTCTTGACTCCTGGGTGTGCCATCTCTCTATCTCAAATAGTGGGCACTGGGCCATAGAAAGCCTATTTTTTTTTTATATTGTGTTTCTAAATTCTCCCTGAAAAAATCAAAAAGAAATCAGTGGGAGACTAATATTGCCCTTTCTGCTTGTGTGCCACTCCTGACTCCTGGGTGTGCCATCTCTCTCTCTCAAATAGTGGGCCATAGAAAGCCTATTTTTTTTTTATTTGGTTTCTAAATTCTCCCTGAAAAAATCATTTTATTTTATTTGGTTTCTAAATTCTTCCTGAAAAAATCATTTTATTTTATTTTGTTTCTAAAGTCTCCCTGAAAAAAAAAAAATCAGTGGGAGATTAATATTGCCCTTTCTGCTTGTGTGACAGTCTTGACTCCTGGGTGTGCCATCTCTCTCTCTCAAATAGTGGGCCATAGAAAGCCTATTTTTTTTTGTTTGGTTTCTAAATTCTCCCTGAACAAATAAAAAAAAAATGGGAGTTCAATATTAACATTTCTGCTTGAGTGACAGTCCTGCGTGTGTGGCATCTCTCTCATTTGGTGCCACCGAAAACAGAGTGTGTAACATTGTGCCTGATTTTCCTTGCGGTCTCACCCACCTGTAAAGGGATATCTAAATCATACTGAAGTTATAGCTCACCGCGTAAGTTGTTTGACAGCAAAAAATACCGTTACTTTGGTTACGTTTTTAAAACAATGAGGAAGTCTGGTGGAAGAGGTTGTGGCCGTGGGCGTTCATTGTCAGCTGGTAATGATGGTAGTGGTAGTGGAGCATCAGGTGGTCGTGGGAAAAAAAATATTGCACCTAAGCCTGGAGCTGTGGAGCCAGGTTCGTCGTCTGGCTACAGAAGGCCTCGAACGCTCCCTTTTCTGGGAGTAGGAAAACCGCTTTTAAAGCCGGAGCAGCAAGAGCAAGTTTTGGCTTACCTTGCTGACTCAGCCTCTAGCTCTTTTGCCTCCTCTTTTGAAACTGGTAAATGTAAAAGCAGCGCGTCGTTAGTGGATGTTCACGGTCAGGGACAAGTCGCTTCCTTGTCCTCTTCAGCAAAAACAACAACAGAGAAGGATGCAGCAGGCGACACAACGGGTTACTCCATGGAGCTCTTTACACATACCGTCCCAGGCTTAGAAAATGAAGCAGTTAACAGGCCATGTCCATTACAAGTTGAATCTGACATGGAGTGCACTGATGCACAGCCACAGCCAGACTACTATGCTGGTCCTTTGACTCAGACCACAACATTGCCCTCGCAGGGTACTGATCCAGAATCAGACCCTGATGAGGCTATGTTGCCCCGTCACGAACGCTCTACCACCGACTTACACGGTGACACAGATGAAGTTGCGCACGAGCTAGAAGAGGAGGTTATAGATGACCCAGTTGTTGACCCCGATTGGCAGCCATTGGGGGAACAGGCTGCAGGGGGCAGTAGTTCTGAAGCGGAGGAGGAGGGGCCACAGCAGGCATCAACATCGCAACAGGTTCCATCTGCCGGGCCCGTACATGGGACAAAACGCGTGGCAAAGCCAAAAACTGTTGGAGGACAGCATGTCCATCCGGTTAAAGCTCAGTCTGCAATGCCTGAAAAGGGATCCGAGGCTCGAAAGAGTGCAGTCTGGCATTTTTTTAAACAACATCCAATTGATCCGCACAAAGCCCATCTGTCAAAAATGTTCAACTACCTTAAGCAGAGGTCAGAATCTGAAAAGTCTCAATACAAGTTGCATGCATAGACATTTAACCACCATGCATTTGCAAGCCTGGACTAACTACCAAACGTCCCTTAAGGTTGTAGCACCCTCGGCCAATGAAGCTACTCACCAACGCTACATCCCTGCCGTCCCTGTAAGGCCACCATTTTCCGCACCACCTGCAGTATCTGTGCAGGTTTCTTTGCCAGGCCAAAGCAGTCAGGGTCAGGGAATCACCAGTTTCGTAGTAGGAAACACTGCATCTAGGGCACAGGCGGAAACAATACCGTCTCCAACCGTCTCTCAGTCTGCCATGTCCACCGGCACACCCGCTAGTTCCACGATCTCCAGCTCTCCAGTCCAGCTCACCCTACATGAGACTCTGGTTAGAAAAAGGAAGTACTTATCCTTGCATCCGCGTACACAGGGTTTGAACGCCCACATAGCTAGACTAATCTCGTTAGAGATGATGCCCTACCGGTTAGTTGAAAGTGAAGCTTTCAAAGCCCTGATGGAGTACGCTGTACCACGCTACAAGCTACCCAGTCGACACTTCTTTTCTAGAAAAGCCATCCCAGCCCTCCACCAGCATGTTAAAGAGCGCATCGTCCATGCACTCAGGCAATCTGTTAGTACAAAGGTGCACCTGACAACAGATGCATGGACCAGTAGGCATGGCCAGGGAGGTTACGTGTCCATCACGGCACACTGGGTGAATGTGGTGGATGCAGGTTCCACAGGGGACATCAATTTCGGGACAGTTCTGCCTAGCCCACGGTCTAGGAAACAGTTGGCTGTAGGCGTTCGCCCCCTCCTCCTCCTCCTCATCCTCCTGTAGAAGCGAGAGCTCGTCCACAGATCGCAGTCGCCCAACCACTCCATCCACAGCTGCCACTGTTGCACACCTGTTGTCCCATTATGGGGCAGCTACTGGCAAGCGTCAGCAGGCTGTATTGGCTATGAAGTGTTTGGGCGACAACAGACACACCGCGGAAGTTCTGTCCGAGTTCTTGCAGAAAGAAACGCAGTCGTGGCTGGGCACAGTAGATCTTGAGGCAGGCAAGGTAGTGAGTGATAACGGAAGGAATTTCATGGCTGCCATCTCCCTTTCCCAACTGAAATACATTCCTTGCCTGGCTCACACCTTAAACCTGGTGGTGCAGTGCTTCCTGAAAAGTTATCCGGGGTTATCCGACCTGCTCTTCAAAGTGCGCGGACTTTGCTCACATATCCGCCGTTCGCCCGTACACTCCAGCCGTATGCAGACCTATCAGCGGTCTTTGAACCTTCCCCAGCATCGCCTAATCATAGACGTTGCAACAAGGTGGAACTCAACACTGCACATGCTTCAGAGACTATGCGAACAGAGGCGGGCTGTTATGTTTTTGTGGGAGGATACACATACACGGGCAGGCAGTAGGATGGCAGACATGGAGTTGTCAGGTGTGCAGTGGTCGAAGATACAAGACATGTGTCAAGTCCTTCAGTGTTTTGAGGAATGCACACGGCTGGTTAGTGCAGACAACGCCATAATAAGCATGAGCATCCCCCTAATGCGTCTGCTGATGCAAAGTTTGACGCACATAAAAAATCAGGCGTCTACAGCAGAGGAAGAGAAAAGCCTTGATGACAGTCAGCCATTGTCTGGTCAGGGCAGTGTACAGGACGAGGTAGCGGGCGAAGAGGAGGAGGACGAGGAGGATGATGAGGATGAGTATATTTTTAATGAGGAAGCTTTTCCGGGGCCACTGGAAATTGGTGGCGTGGCAAGGCCGGGTTCTGGTTTTTTGAGGGACACAAGTGACGTAGATTTGCCTGAAACTGCCCCTCATCCCAGCAGAACCGCAGATTTGACAACTGGAACTTTGGCCCACATGGCGGATTATGCCTTACGTATCCTCAAAAGGGACACATGCATTACTAAAATGATGAACGATGACGATTACTGGTTGGCCTGCCTCCTTGATCCTCGCTATAAAGGCAAATTGCAAAATATTATGCCACATGAGAACTTGGAACTAATATTAGCAACCAAACAATCAACTCTTGTTGACCGTTTGCTTCAGGCATTCCCAGCACACAGCGCCCGTGATCGTTCTCACACGAGCAGCAGGGGGCAGCAGAACAGAATTGTTAGAGGTGCAGAAATCCGAAGTGGCGTTGGACAGAGGGGTTTTCTGACCAGGTTGTGGAGTGATTTTGCTATGACCGCAGACAGACCGCTGCATCAATTCAAAGTGACAGGAGACAACATTTGTCCAGTAGGGTTACTAACTATTTTTCATCACTTATCGATGTTCTACCTCAACCGTCATTCCCATTTGATTACTGGGCATCCAAATTAGACACCTGGCCAGAATTGGCAGAATATGCATTGCAGGAGCTTGCTTGCCCGGCAGCTAGTGTCCTATCAGAAAGAGTATTCAGTGCTGCAGGTTCAATATTAACCAAAAAAAGGACTCGTCTGGCCACCCAAAATGTTGATGATCTAACCTTCATTAAAATGAACCACAACTGGATTTCAAATTCTTTTGCCCCACCTTGCCCGGCCGACACGTAGCTTTCCTATGAAAAGGTATTGCCTGTGGACTACTCTGAATGACTTTACCAATCTCGTAATTTGCAGCAGCTGATTGTCCAGCATACGACATGTTTACACCTCCCTAAATGGCCAAACTCCCTACACGGGGCCAAGGTATCGCCACTTGGCGCAAGCACCCGTGAGAGTGCTGTTTGTCTGAAGAGGTGGGTGTGCCCGCTTTTGGTCTACGGCACTGCCACTGGGTCCCTCATAGTAGAATAAAGTGTCTCTGGCGGTGGTGGTGCGCACCCAACGTCAGACACACTGTTGTAACATGAGGGGCCCTGGGCATGTACCGCCGGCCACAAGAGAGTTCACCCACGCCCAGCTCAAACATTGCTCTACCACTTGCACAATTATCTCTCACAGTTACACCTATGTTTAGTCTATGCGCTGACATCCGTAAATTACTGCCACTGACAATACCATTGTGTTGACATGTATGATGGTACTTAACATAGTCAGGGGCAGTGTCCTATATTTACCCAAGTAAATACTTTGTGCCAAATTACTAGGTCTGAAACTACGCAGAGGAGCCCAACCCTGTACCTAATGATTGCACCCTTTTGGTTTTTCTGTTTGTTGTAATGCGAGACATTAACATGTATTGATTTTTTGGGACTACTAACTGGCAGACACTCATTACAATCGGCCGCCACTGACAACACCAATGGTGCCCACTGCCTGTGTACCCCTGCAAGAGAATTCAAAGTGCCCAAGGCCCTAATTTATCATGTTAGGCCTTCGAAGCCTGTCTGCGTTCCCTCCTTCCACTAGGCCTCCACTGACCAGTCTACTGCTGCCCGTTTACCCCTGGAACCAATGTTAAAGTGCCGACAGCCCTAATTTATTATGTTAGGCCTTCGAAGCCTGTCTGCGGTCCCTCCTTCCACTAGGCCTCCACTGACCAGACCAATGCTGCCCGTGTACCCCTGGAACCAATGTTAAAGTGCCTACAGCCCTAATTTATTATGTTAGGCCTTCGAAGCCTGTCTGCGGTCCCTCCTTCCACTAGGCCTCCACTGACCAGTCTACTGCTGCCCGTGTATCCCTGGAACCAATGTTAAAGTGCCCACAGCCCTAATTTATTATGTTAGGCCTTCGAAGCCTGTCTGCGGTCCCTCCTTCCACTAGGCCTCCACTGACCAGTCTACTGCTGCCCGTGTACCCCTGGAACCAATGTTAAAGTGCGCACAGCCCTAATTTATTACGTTAGGCCTTCGAAGCCTGTCTGCGGTCCCTCCTTCCACTAGGCCTCCACTGACCAGTCTACTGCTGCCCGTGTACCCCTGGAACCAATGTTAAAGTGCCCACAGCCCTAATTTATTATGTTAGGCCTTCGAAGCCTGTCGGCGGTCCCTCCTTCCACTAGGCCTCCACTGACCAGTCTACTGCTGCCCGTGTATCCCTGGAACCAATGTTAAAGTGCCCACAGCCCTAATTTATTATGTTAGGCCTTCGAAGCCTGTCTGCGGTCCCTCCTTCCACTAGGCCTCCACTGACCAGTCTACTGCTGCCCGTGTACCCCTAGAACCAATGTTAAAGTGCCTACAGCCCTAATTTATTATGTTAGGCCTTCGAAGCCTGTCTGCGGTCCCTCCTTCCACTAGGCCTCCACTGACCAGTCTACTGCTGCCCGTGTACCCCTGGAACCAATGTTAAAGTGCCCACAGCCCTAATTTATTATGTTAGGCCTTCGAAGCCTGTCTGCGGTCCCTCCTTTCACTAGGCCTCCACTGACCAGTCTACTGCTGCCCGTGTACCCCTGGAACCAATGTTAAAGTGCCTACAGCCCTAATTTTTTATGTTAGGCCTTCGAAGCCTGTCTGCGGTCCCTCCTTCCACTAGACCTCCACTGACCAGACCAATGCTGGCCGTGTACCCCTGGAACCCAGCTGAAAGTGCATGGAGCCTCCTTTTTTTCTTTGTTTTATATTTAGAAAGCCCAGATGAACTACGATGTACCACGGTTCAAGCTACACAGTCGACATTTCTTTTGCAAGAAAAGCCATCCCAGCCCTCCACCGGCATGAAAAAGTCTGCATTGTCATAGCACTCAGGCAATCAAACAGTAGAAAGGTGCACCTGACAAGAGACGCATGGACCAGTAGGCATGTCCACAAAAAGTTACGTGTCCATTACGGTCGCACTGGGTTAATGTGGTGGATGCATGGTCCACAGGGGACAGCCTACAAAGTCTGTCTGCAGTCCTTAATTCAAATTGTCCTCTGCTGACCACACCACTGCTGCACGTGTACCCCTGGAACCAATTTTAAAGTGCATACAACCTAATTTTGTTATGTTAGGCCTACTACGCCTGTCTGCGGTCCCTCCTTCCAATACTCGTCCACTGACCACACCACTGCTGCCCGTGGACCCCTGGAACCTATTTTTAATTGCATAGAGCATCCTTTTTTTAATAGTAGGCGTACAAAGTCTATCTGCGGTCCACTATTGAAATTTGCATATTCCAGGTGCCTTCTGGGAGAAGCGAAGAATTTTTGCCTGTAGGACATTATTGCAAGAGAGCTTGGCTGAGTAGATTACACAAGAAGGAAAACACACAGCAAGTCAGCAGGATCTAGGAGCAACATGGCAGATGTGACAACCTACATGGTGAGCTGCAGCATGTGCTACATGTTCACAGATCGACCAGAAGAAGAATCCAATTTCACCTGTCAGAAGTGTAGACTAGTGGCCCTTTTAGAAGAAAAGGTGCGGGGTCTGGAAGAAAGAATAGCAACTTTGAAACTCATCAAAGAGAATGAAGACTTTCTAGACAGAACAGAAGCATCTCTACTGGTCACAGAAGGTGCAAAAAGTGTCAGAGAACCTCCAAAAGCAGATGAGTGGAAGCATGTGACCAAAAGAAGCAAGAAGACCGTGGAGAAATCACCAACCACACAACTGAAGAACCGATATCAAATCTTTGTAGAGGATGAAGATGGCACACCTAAGAATGAAGCAATACCAGCAAGCAAAAAAGAAAAGGGCACACAGCAACAAGTGACAGCAAAAAGTACAGCCAAGAAGCAACGAAGAGTGGTGGTGGTGGGAGACTCACTACTGAGAGGCACAGAAGCAGCCATCTGCAGACCGGACATAACTGCAAGAGAAGTATGCTGCCTTCCAGGTGCGATGATCAAGGATGTGACCGATAGGATACCAAAGCTCTTCAGCTCCAAGGACGTCCACCCATTTCTTCTGATACATGTTGGCACCAATGACACGGCAAGGAAGGACCTACCGACAATCTGCAAGGACTTTGAAGAGTTGGGGAAGAAAGTAAAGGAACTGGATGCACAGGTAGTTTTTTCTTCTATCCTTCCAGTAGACGGGCATGGCACCAGGAGATGGAACAGGATCCTTGATGCAAACAACTGGCTAAGACGATGGTGCAGACAACAAGGATTTGGATTCCTGGACCACGGTGTGAATTACTGGTATGATGGACTCCTCGCCAGAGACGGACTACACCTCAACAAACCTGGGAAACACACATTCGCCAGAAGACTCGCTACACTCATCAGGAGGGCGTTAAACTAGAAGAAGAGGGGACGGGAAGAAAAACATTAGACTCGAACAAAGACGACCCAGGAAAACATACTCAGAAGGGAGGTAAGAACATTTCTAAAACAATCCACAGTGAGGAGATTGGAACAAAACAAAATCCTCTAAACTGCATGCTCGCAAACGCCAGAAGCCTGACAAACAAGATGGAAGAACTAGAAGCAGAAATATCTACAGGTAACTTTGACATAGTGGGAATAACCGAGACATGGTTAGATGAAAGCTATGACTGGGCAGTTAACTTACAGGGTTACAGTCTGTTTAGAAAGGATCGTAAAAATCGGAGAGGAGGAGGGGTTTGTCTCTATGTAAAGTCTTGTCTAAAGTCCACTTTAAGGGAGGATATTAGCGAAGGGAATGAGGATGTCGAGTCCATATGGGTTGAAATTCATGGAGGGAAAAATGGTAACAAAATTCTCATTGGGGTCTGTTACAAACCCCCAAATATAACAGAAAGCATGGAAAGTCTACTTCTAAAGCAGATAGATGAAGCTGCAACCCATAATGAGGTCCTGGTTATGGGGGACTTTAACTACCCGGATATTAACTGGGAAACAGAAACCTGTGAAACCCATAAAGGCAACAGGTTTCTGCTAATAACCAAGAAAAATTATCTTTCACAATTGGTGCAGAATCCAACCAGAGGAGCAGCACTTTTAGACCTAATACTATCTAATAGACCTGACAGAATAACAAATCTGCAGGTGGTTGGGCATTTAGGAAATAGCGACCACAATATTGTGCAGTTTCACCTGTCTTTCACTAGGGGGACTTGTCAGGGAGTCACAAAAACATTGAACTTTAGGAAGGCAAAGTTTGAACAGCTTAGAGATGCCCTTAATCTGGTAGACTGGGACAATATCCTCAGAAATGAGAATACAGATAATAAATGGGAAATGTTTAAGAACATTCTAAATAGGCAGTGTAAGCGGTTTATACCTTGTGGGAATAAAAGGACTAGAAATAGGAAAAACCCAATGTGGCTAAACAAAGAAGTAAGACAGGCAATTAACAGTAAAAAGAAAGCATTTGCACTACTAAAGCAGGATGGCACCATTGAAGGTCTAAAAAACTATAGGGAGAAAAATACTTTATCTAAAAAACTAATTAAAGCTGCCAAAAAGGAAACAGAGAAGCACATTGCTAAGGAGAGTAAAACTAATCCCAAACTGTTCTTCAACTATATCAATAGTAAAAGAATAAAAACTGAAAATGTAGGCCCCTTAAAAAATAGTGAGGAAAGAATGGTTGTAGATGACGAGGAAAAAGCTAACATATTAAACACCTTCTTCTCCACGGTATTCACGGTGGAAAATGAAATGCTAGGTGAAATCCCAAGAAACAATGAAAACCCTATATTAAGGGTCACCAATCTAACCCAAGAAGAGGTGCGAAACCGGCTAAATAAGATTAAAATAGATAAATCTCCGGGTCCGGATGGCATACACCCACGAGTACTAAGAGAACTAAGTAATGTAATAGATAAACCATTATTTCTTATTTTTAGTGACTCTATAGCGACAGGGTCTGTTCCGCAGGACTGGCGCATAGCAAATGTGGTGCCAATATTCAAAAAGGGCTCTAAAAGTGAACCTGGAAATTATAGGCCAGTAAGTCTAACCTCTATTGTTGGTAAAATATTTGAAGGGTTTCTGAGGGATGTTATTCTGGATTATCTCAATGAGAATAACTGTTTAACTCCATATCAGCATGGGTTTATGAGAAATCGCTCCTGTCAAACCAATCTAATCAGTTTTTATGAAGAGGTAAGCTATAGGCTGGACCACGGTGAGTCATTGGACGTGGTATATCTCGATTTTTCCAAAGCGTTTGATACCGTGCCGCACAAGAGGTTGGTACACAAAATGAGAATGCTTGGTCTGGGGGAAAATGTGTGTAAATGGGTTAGTAACTGGCTTAGTGATAGAAAGCAGAGGGTGGTTATAAATGGTATAGTCTCTAACTGGGTCGCTGTGACCAGTGGGGTACCGCAGGGGTCAGTATTGGGACCTCTTCTCTTCAACATATTCATTAATGATCTGGTAGAAGGTTTACACAGTAAAATATCGATATTTGCAGATGATACAAAACTATGTAAAGCAGTTAATACAAGAGAAGATAGTATTCTGCTACAGATGGATCTGGATAAGTTGGAAACTTGGGCTGAAAGGTGGCAGATGAGGTTTAACAATGATAAATGTAAGGTTATACACATGGGAAGAGGGAATCAATATCACCATTACACACTGAACGGGAAACCACTGGGTAAATCTGACAGGGAGAAGGACTTGGGGATCCTAGTTAATGATAAACTTACCTGGAGCAGCCAGTGCCAGGCAGCAGCTGCCAAGGCAAACAGGATCATGGGGTGCATTAAAAGAGGTCTGGATACACATGATGAGAGCATTATACTGCCTCTGTACAAATCCCTAGTTAGACCGCACATGGAGTACTGTGTCCAGTTTTGGGCACCGGTGCTCAGGAAGGATATAATGGAACTAGAGAGAGTACAAAGGAGGGCAACAAAATTAATAAAGGGGATGGGAGAACTACAATACCCAGATAGATTAGCGAAATTAGGATTATTTAGTCTAGAAAAAAGACGACTGAGGGGCGATCTAATAACCATGTATAAGTATATAAGGGGACAATACAAATATCTCGCTGAGGATCTGTTTATACCAAGGAAGGTGACGGGCACAAGGGGGCATTCTTTGCGTCTGGAGGAGAGAAGGTTTTTCCACCAACATAGAAGAGGATTCTTTACTGTTAGGGCAGTGAGAATCTGGAATTGCTTGCCTGAGGAGGTGGTGATGGCGAACTCAGTCGAGGGGTTCAAGAGAGGCCTGGATGTCTTCCTGGAGCAGAAAAATATTGTATCATACAATTATTAGGTTCTGTAGAAGGACGTAGATCTGGGGATTTATTATGATGGAATATAGGCTGAACTGGATGGACAAATGTCTTTTTTCGGCCTTACTAACTATGTTACTATGTTACTATGAAATTGTCCTCCACTGCCCAGAGCAATGCTGCCTGTGTACCCCTGTAACCTTTTTTAAACTGCAGTGAGCCACATTTTTGGTTTAAGGCCTACTACCTGTGTCTGTCTGTGCCACTCAATACAACTGACCTGAAAAAAGCAGAGCGTCAATAGTCTTGTTTTCAACCTCTAGGAATTTTAAAACTGCATTGGGGCTACTACTTTGGTAGGGCCTACTAACGGTGTCTGCCGCCCCAAGGTGTTCCCCAGGTTTCCTCAACATTGCTTGGGTCTTCCGACTCTCGTTTAGTAGTTGTTGAAAACTACACTGCATTAGGCCTACAAATTGGGTATGGGGTGTAGAGAGACGGTGTGTTACACTCCAAGGTGTTCCCCAGGTTTCGTCCACATTGCTTCGATCTTCCTACTCTCGTTTAGTAGTTGTTGAAAACTACACTGCATTAGGCCTACAAATTAGGTATGGGGTGTAGAGAGACGGTGTGTTACACTCCGAGGTGTTCCCCAGGTTTCGTCCACATTGCTTCGATCTTCCTACTCTCGTTTAGTAGTTGTTGAAAACTACACTGCATTAGGCCTACAAATTGGGTACGGGGTGTAGAGAGACGGTGTGTTACACTCCAAGGTGTTCCCCAGGTTTCGTCCACATTGCTTCGATCTTCCTACTCTCGTTTAGTAGTTGTTGAAAACTACACTGCATTAGGCCTACAAATTGGGTATGGGGTGTAGAGAGACGGTGTGTTACACTCTAAGGTGTTCCCCAGGTTTCGTCCACATTGCTTCGATCTTCCTACTCTCGTTTAGTAGTTGTTGAAAACTACACTGCATTAGGCCTACAAATTGGGTATGGGGTGTAGAGAGACGGTGTGTTACACTCCAAGGTGTTCCCCAGGTTTCGTCCACATTGCTTCGATCTTCCTACTCTCGTTTAGTAGTTGTTGAAAACTACACTGCATTAGGCCTACAAATTGGGTATGGGGTGTAGAGAGACGGTGTGTTACACTCTAAGGTGTTCCCCAGGTTTCGTCCACATTGCTTCGATCTTCCTACTCTCGTTTAGTAGTTGTTGAAAACTACACTGCATTAGGCCTACAAATTGGATATGGGGTGTAGAGAGAAGGTGTGTTACACTCCAAGGTGTTCCCCAGGTTTCGTCCACATTGCTTCGATCTTCCTACTCTCGTTTAGTAGTTGTTGAAAACTACACTGCATTAGGCCTACAAATTGGGTATGGGGTGTAGAGAGACGGTGTGTTACACTCCAAGGTGTTCCCCAGGTTTCCTCTCCATTGCTTGGGTCTTCCGACTCTCGTTTAGTAGTTGTTGAAAACTACACTGCATTAGGCCTACAAATTGGGTATGGGTTGTAGAGAGACGGTGTGTTACACTCCAAGGTGTTCCCTAGGTTTCCTCTCCATTGCTTGGGTCTTCCGACTCTCGTTTAGTAGTTGTTGAAAACTACACTGCATTAGGCCTACAAATTGGGTATGGAGTGTAGAGAGACGGTGTGTTACACTCCAAGGTGTTCCCCAGGTTTCGTCCACATTGCTTCGATCTTCCTACTCTCGTTTAGTAGTTGTTGAAAACTACACTGCATTAGGCCTACAAATTGGGTATGGGGTGTAGAGAGACGGTCTGTTACACTCCAAGGTGTTCCCCAGGTTTCGTCCACATTGCTTCGATCTTCCTACTCTCGTTTAGTAGTTGTTGAAAACTACACTGCATTAGGCCTACAAATTGGGTATGGGGTGTAGAGAGACGGTGTGTTACACTCCAAGGTGTTCCCCAGGTTTCGTCCACATTGCTTCGATCTTCCTACTCTCGTTTAGTAGTTGGTGAAAACTACACTGCATTAGGCCTACAAATTGGGTATGGGGTGTAGAGAGACGGTGTGTTACACTCCAAGGTGTTCCCCAGGTTTCCTCTCCATTGCTTGGGTCTTCCGACTCTCGTTTAGTAGTTGTTGAAAACTACACTGCATTAGGCCTACAAATTGGGTATGGGGTGCAGAGAGACGGTGTGTTACACTCCAAGGTGTTCCCTAGGTTTCCTCTCCATTGCTTGGGTCTTCCGACTCTCGTTTAGTAGTTGTTGAAAACTACACTGCACTAGGCCTACAAATTGGGTATGGGGTGTAGAGATACGGTGTGTTACACTCCAAGGTGTTCCCCAGGTTTCGTCCACATTGCTTCGATCTTACTACTCTCGTTTAGTAGTTGTTGAAAACTACACTGCATTAGGCCTACAAATTGGGTTTGGGGTGTAGAGAGACGGTGTGTTACACTCCAATGTGTTCCCCAGGTTTCGTCCACATTGCTTCGATCTTCCTACTCTCGTTTAGTAGTTGTTGAAAACTACACTGCATTAGGCCTACAATTTGGGTCTGGGTTGTAGAGACGGTGTCCTCCGCTCCAAGGTGTTCTCCAGGTTGCCTCTCCATCTCTTCAATCTTCATGCTCGTGTTAAGTAGTTGTTGAAACAACACTGCATTAGGCCTACAAGTTGGGTCTGGGTTGTAGAGACGGTGTCTTCCGCTCCAAGGTGTTCTCCAGGTTGCCTTTCCTGAGCTTCTATCTTCAGGCTCTTGTTAAATAGTTGTTAAATGGAACAACTGCATTTGGCGTGCTATGTTATGGCCGGCAATCAGGCAACACAGCGTGCAGTAATCAGCGCACATACAGAGATCTGGCAATAACCAAAAACAATAGGACGAGCTCTGAGACGTGGAATCTCTGTAGACTGCAATACCTGATCTATCCTCACACAACTATAAGCAGCAGTGGATTGCGCCTATCACTACCTATGCAACTCGGCACTGCCTGAGGAGCTGACTAGCCTGAAGATAGAAATACAAGCCTGACTTACCTCAGAGAAATACCCCAAAGGAATAGGCAGCCCCCCACATATAATGACTGTTAGCAAGATGAAAAGACAAACGTAGGAATGAAATAGATTCAGCAAAGTGAGGCCCGATATTCTAGACAGAGCGAGGATAGCAAAGAGAACAATGCAGTCTACAAAAAACCCTAAAACGAAAACCACGCAAAGGGGCAAAAAGACCCACCGTGCCGAACTAACAGCACGGCGGTGCACCCCTTTGCTTCTCAGAGCTTACAGCAAAAGTTAATAGCAAGCTGGACAGAAAAAACAGAAAACAAACTAGAAGCACTTATCTAGCAGAGCAGCAGGCCCAAGGAAAGATGCAGTAGCTCAGATCCAACATTGGAACATTGACAAGGAGCAAGGAAGACAGACTCAGGTGGAGCTAAATAGCAAGGCAGCCAACGAGCTCACCAAAACACCTGAGGGAGGAAGCCCAGAGACTGCAATACCACTTGTGACCACAGAAGTGAACTCAGCCACAGAATTCACAACAGTACCCCCCCCCTTGAGGAGGGGTCACCGAACCCTCACCAGAACCCCCAGGCCGACCAGGATGAGCCACATGAAAGGCACGAACAAGATCTGGGGCATGGACATCAGAGGCAAAAACCCAGGAATTATCTTCCTGAGCATAACCCTTCCATTTGACCAGATACTGGAGTTTCCGTCTAGAGACACGAGAATCCAAAATCTTCTCCACAATATACTCCAATTCCCCCTCCACCAAAACAGGGGCAGGAGGCTCCACAGATGGAACCATAGGTGCCACGTATCTCCTCAACAACGACCTATGGAATACATTATGTATGGAAAAGGAGTCTGGGAGGGTCAGACGAAAAGACACCGGATTGAGAATCTCAGAAATCCTATACGGACCAATAAAACGAGGTTTAAATTTAGGAGAGGAAACCTTCATAGGAATATGACGAGAAGATAACCAAACCAGATCCCCAACACGAAGTCGGGGTCCCACACGGCGTCTGCGATTAGCGAAAAGCTGAGCCTTCTCCTGGGACAAGGTCAAATTGTCCACTACCTGAGTCCAGATCTGCTGCAACCTGTCCACCACAGAATCCACACCAGGACAGTCCGAAGACTCAACCTGTCCTGAAGAGAAACGAGGATGGAACCCAGAATTGCAGAAAAATGGAGAGACCAAGGTAGCCGAGCTGGCCCGATTATTAAGGGCGAACTCAGCCAACGGCAAAAATGACACCCAATCATCCTGGTCAGCGGAAACAAAACATCTCAGATATGTTTCCAAGGTCTGATTGGTTCGTTCGGTCTGGCCATTAGTCTGAGGATGGAAGGCCGAGGAGAAAGATAGGTCAATGCCCATCCTACCACAAAAGGCTCGCCAGAACCTCGAGACAAACTGGGAACCTCTGTCAGAAACAATATTCTCAGGAATGCCATGTAAACGAACCACATGCTGGAAGAACAAAGGCACCAAATCAGAGGAGGAAGGCAATTTAACCAAGGGCACCAGATGGACCATTTTAGAAAAGCGATCACAGACCACCCAAATGACCGACATTTTTTGAGAAACGGGAAGGTCAGAAATGAAATCCATCGAAATATGTGTCCAAGGCCTCTTCGGGACCGGCAAGGGCAAAAGCAACCCACTGGCACGTGAACAGCAGGGCTTAGCCCTAGCACAAATTCCACAGGACTGCACAAAAGCACGCACATCCCGTGACAGAGATGGCCACCAGAAGGATCTAGCAACCAACTCCCTGGTACCAAAGATTCCTGGATGACCGGCCAGCACCGAACAATGAAGTTCAGAGATAACTTTACTAGTCCACCTATCAGGGACGAACAGTTTCTCGGCCGGACAACGATCAGGTTTATTAGCCTGAAATTTCTGCAACACTCTCCGCAAATCAGGGGAGATAGCAGACACAATGACTCCTTCCTTGAGGATACTCGCCGGCTCAGATAACCCCGGAGAGTCGGGCACAAAACTCCTAGACAGAGCATCCGCCTTCACATTTTTAGAGCCCGGAAGGTATGAAATCACAAAATCAAAACGAGCAAAAAATAACGACCAACGGGCCTGTCTAGGATTCAAGCGCTTGGCAGACTCAAGATAAGTAAGGTTCTTATGATCAGTCAATACCACCACGCGATGCTTAGCACCCTCAAGCCAATGACGCCACTCCTCGAATGCCCACTTCATGGCCAGCAACTCTCGGTTGCCCACATCATAATTACGCTCAGCAGCAGAAAATTTCCTGGAAAAGAAAGCACATGGTTTGAACACTGAGCAACCAGAACCTCTCTGTGACAAAACCGCCCCTGCACCAATCTCAGAAGCATCAACCTCGACCTGGAACGGAAGAGAAACATCAGGTTGACACAACACAGGGGCACAGCAAAAACGATGCTTCAACTCCTGAAAAGCTTCCACGGCAGCAGAAGACCAATTAACCAAATCAGCACCCTTCTTGGTCAAATCGGTCAATGGTCTGGCAATGCTAGAAAAATTACAGATGAAGCGACGATAAAAATTAGCAAAGCCCAGGAATTTCTGCAGACTTTTTAGAGATGTCGGCTGAGTCCAATCCTGGATGGCCTGAACCTTAACCGGATCCATCTCGATAGTAGAAGGGGAGAAGATGAACCCCAAAAATGAAACTTTCTGCACACCGAAGAGACACTTTGATCCCTTCACGAACAAGGAATTAGCACGCAGTACCTGGAAAACCATTCTGACTTGCTTCACATGAGACTCCCAATCATCTGAGAAGATCAAAATGTCATCCAAGTAAACAATCAAGAATTTATCCAGATACTCACGGAAAATGTCATGCATAAAAGACTGAAAAACAGATGGAGCATTGGCAAGTCCGAACAGCATCACCAGATACTCAAAATGACCCTCGGGCGTATTAAATGCCGTTTTCCATTCATCTCCCTGCCTGATTCTCACCAGATTATACGCACCACGAAGATCAATCTTAGTAAACCAACTAGCCCCCTTAATCCGAGCAAACAAGTCAGAAATCAATGGCAAGGGATACTGAAACTTAACAGTGATCTTATTAAGAAGGCGGTAATCAATACAGGGTCTTAGCGAACCATCCTTCTTGGCTACAAAAAAGAACCCTGCTCCCAATGGTGACGACGATGGGCGAATATGTCCCTTCTCCAGGGATTCTTTCACATAACTGCGCATAGCGGTGTGTTCAGGCACGGACAAATTAAATAAACGACCCTTAGGGAATTTACTACCAGGAATCAAATCGATAGCACAATCACAATTCCTATGCGGAGGTAGGGCATCAGACTTGGACTCTTCAAATACATCCTGAAAGTCCGACAAGAACTCTGGGATGTCAGAAGGAATGGATGACGAAATAGACAAAAATGGAACATCACCATGTACTCCCTGACAACCCCAGCTGGTTACCGACATAGAGTTCCAATCCAATACTGGATTATGGGTTTGTAGCCATGGCAACCCCAACACGACCACATCATGCAAATTATGCAGTACCAGAAAGCGAATAACTTCCTGATGTGCAGGAGCCATGCACATGGTCAGCTGGGCCCAGTACTGAGGCTTATTCTTGGCCAAAGGTGTAGCATCAATTCCTCTCAACGGAATAGGACACCGCAAAGGCTCCAAGAAAAATCCACAACGTTTAGCATAATCCAAATCCATCAGATTCAGGGCAGCGCCTGAATCCACAAACGCCATGACAGAATACGATGACAAAGAGCACATTAAGGTAATGGACAAAAGGAATTTGGACTGTACAGTACCAATAACGGCAGAGCTATCGAACCGCCTAGTGCGTTTAGGACAATTAGAAATAGCATGAGTAGAATCACCACAATAGAAACACAGTCTGTTCAGACGTCTGTGTTCTTGCCGTTCCACTTTAGTCATAGTCCTGTCGCACTGCATAGGCTCAGGTTTACTCTCAGACAATACCGCCAGATGGTGCACAGATTTACGCTCGCGCAAGCGACGACCGATCTGAATGGCCAAGGACATAGACTCATTCAAACCAGCAGGCATAGGAAATCCCACCATTACATCCTTAAGAGCTTCAGAGAGACCCTTTCTGAACAAAGCCGCTAGTGCAGATTCATTCCACAGAGTGAGTACTGACCACTTCCTAAATTTCTGACAATATACTTCTACATCATCCTGACCCTGGCATAAAGCCAGCAGATTTTTCTCAGCCTGATCCACTGAATTAGGCTCATCGTAAAGCAATCCCAGCGCCTGGAAAAATGCATCAACATTACTCAATGCAGAATCTCCTGGTGCAAGAGAAAACGCCCAGTCCTGTGGGTCGCCGCGCAAAAAAGAAATAATAATCAAAACCTGTTGAATAGGATTACCAGAAGAATGAGGTTTCAAGGCCAAAAATAGCTTACAATTATTTCTGAAGCTCAGGAACTTAGTTCTGTCACCAAAAAACAAATCAGGAATCGGAATTCTTGGTTCTAGCATCGATTTCTGATCAATAGTATCTTGAATCTTTTGTACATTTACAACGAGATTATCCATTGAGGAGCACAGAGCCTGAATATCCATGTCCACAGCTGTGTCCTGAAGCACTCTAATGTCTAGGGGAAAAAAAAGACTGAAGACAGAGCTAAGAAAAAAAAATGATGTCAGGATTTCTTTTTTCCCTCTATTGGGAATCATTGGTGTGGCTCCTTGTACTGTTATGGCCGGCAATCAGGCAACACAGCGTGCAGTAATCAGCGCACATACAGAGATCTGGCAATAACCAAAAACAATAGGACGAGCTCTGAGACGTGGAATCTCTGTAGACTGCAATACCTGATCTATCCTCACACAACTATAAGCAGCAGTGGATTGCGCCTATCACTACCTATGCAACTCGGCACTGCCTGAGGAGCTGACTAGCCTGAAGATAGAAATACAAGCCTGACTTACCTCAGAGAAATACCCCAAAGGAATAGGCAGCCCCCCACATATAATGACTGTTAGCAAGATGAAAAGACAAACGTAGGAATGAAATAGATTCAGCAAAGTGAGGCCCGATATTCTAGACAGAGCGAGGATAGCAAAGAGAACTATGCAGTCTACAAAAAACCCTAAAACGAAAACCACGCAAAGGGGCAAAAAGACCCACCGTGCCGAACTAACAGCACGGCGGTGCACCCCTTTGCTTCTCAGAGCTTACAGCAAAAGTTAATAGCAAGCTGGACAGAAAAAACAGAAAACAAACTAGAAGCACTTATCTAGCAGAGCAGCAGGCCCAAGGAAAGATGCAGTAGCTCAGATCCAACACTGGAACATTGACAAGGAGCAAGGAAGACAGACTCAGGTGGAGCTAAATAGCAAGGCAGCCAACGAGCTCACCAAAACACCTGAGGGAGGAAGCCCAGAGACTGCAATACCACTTGTGACCACAGAAGTGAACTCAGCCACAGAATTCACAACAGTGCTAGTTGGTTTGGGGCCTACTAACAGTGTCTGCCGCTCCTTGCTATTCTCCTGGTTTCCTGTCCTGAAATTCCTTTTTCAGGCTCTCGTTAAGTAGTTGTTAATGTTAGACTGCATTTGGCCTACTAGTTGGGTTGGGGCCTACTATCGGTGTCTGCCACTCCTTGCTGTTCTCCTCCACTGAACAAAGCTGTGCCGCCTGTTTACTACTGTTGCCAATTTTGAACTGCATTTCGACTACTTACTGATTTGGGCCTACTCTCTGTGTCATCCTCTCATTCCAGTTGTCCTCCACTGGCCCCTGGTTAGTCCTGTGTTACCAATTTTGAACTGCATTTAGCCCACTTTATTCTTTGGGCCTATATCTGTGTTTCCTCCTCATCCTGCCCATTGCCCAGCCAGTGATAGATGAGTCTGCTGGTACATTGACCCATAACGCAACTTTCCCCGTGCACGCTACACAGCAAGATTGTCACCCTGCTGAAAGTCAGGTTCCTCTTCTTCCCGCATACCATACCACCTTACACGGGGACAAAGAGGAAGGTGCAGATGAAAGTGCAGGTTCCTTCATCAGGTGGGGGGAGGAATACTCGTTGCTGGCGACGTCACTGGCACAGGGCCCCTCATAGTACGCAAAAGTGTTGCTGCCCGTGGGAGGCGCCCCCGCCGTGCAAACACACCACTGTACTTTGAGGGGCCCTGTGCCAGTGCCAATGCCAACGAGTGGGCCCCCCCTGCTTGCTTAGGATCACAGCACTTGCAAAGTTGAAATACTTACCTCTCCCTGCTCCACTGCCGTGACGTGGTCCAGATTTACTGGGCCCACTAATTACTTGAACCAGCCCTACCCCCCACAACTTTAGCCAAATGACCCCCAATTTCAAATGCCTTCCAATTATTATAAGCTAAATTACTATTGACAAGCTCCTGTAACAAGAATGGATGTTTTTGCCATTAAAATGGGCAGTGTAGGTGTTTTCCTGGCCTCCACTCACTGCCGACTATGCTCCCCCATTGACTTGCATTGGGTTTCGTGTTTTGGTCGATACCCGACTTTTCGCGATAATCGGCCGATTCCACTCGACTCGACTTTTAAGATAGTCGGGTTTCGCGAAACACGGCTCGACTCTAAAAAGGTCAAGGTCGCTCAACCCTAGTGGTGAGCACTTTGAACCCCCAAGTGCTTCACAGAAGTTTACAACGCATAGCCGTGTAAATAAAAAATCATTTTTCTTTCCTCAAAAAAGATGTTTTAACAAGCAATTTTTTTATTTTCACAAGGGTAACAGGAGAAATTGGACCCCAATAATTGTTACCCAGTTTGTCCTGAGTACGCTGGTACCCCATCTGTGGGGGTAAACCACTGTTTGGGCGCACGTCGGAGCTCGGAAGGGAGGGAGCACCATTTGACTTTTTGAACGCAAGATTGGCTGGAGTCAATGGTGGTGCTATGTTGCGTTTGGAGACCCCTGATGTGCCTAAACAGTGGAAACCCCTCAATTCTAACTTCAACACTAACCCCAACACACTCCTAACCCTTATCCCAACTGTAGCCATAACCCTAATCACAACCCTAACCCCAAAACACCCCTAACCACAACCATAACCCCAACACACCCGTAACCCTAATCCCAACCCTAATCCTAACCCTAATCTCAACCCTAACCCTAATCCCAACCCTAACTACAACTTTAACCCCAACACACCCCTAACCCTATCCATAACCCTAACCACAAGCCTAATCTTAACCCTATTTCCAACCCTAGCCCTAATTCCAACCTTAACTCTAATTCTAGGTTATATCACAGTGATCAAAATATACCTGGAACGAATCTGCTGGCCAGCAGATTTGGTGGGCTCACTGCGCATGCGCCCGCCATTTTGGAAGATGGCGGCGCCCATGGAGAAGACGGACGGACACCTGGAGGCTCTGTAAGTATGAGGGGGGAGATCGGAGCATGGGCGGATCGGAGGATGGGGGGTGGCATCGGAGCACGGGGGGAGCGGGCAGGAGGACGGGGGAGCACACAGGACGACGGAGGGGAGCATAGCACAGGACGGAGGACTGTGGAGGAGATCGGTGGCAGTGGGGGGGGGGGCACATCAGGGCTTCCAGCCACGGCCGATGATATTGCAGCATCGGCCATGGCTGGATTGTAATATTTCATTAGTTTTTATAGGTGAAATATTACAAATCGCTCTGATTGGCAGTTTCACTTTCAACAGCCAATCAGAGCAATCGTAGCCACTGGTTGAAGTACCACTCCCCCTGTCCCTGCAGATCGGGTGAAATTGGAGTTAACCCTTTCACTCGATCTGCAGGGACGCGATCTTTCCATGATGCCACATTGGCGTCACAGGTCGGATTGGCACCGACTTTCATGATGCCTACGTGGCATCAAAGGTCGAGAAAGGGTTAAGCCTTGTTTGCCAGAGGGATCAAATACTTATTTCTCACTGCAGAAAGCAAATAAATTTATATAATTTATAAAATGTGATTTTCTGGATTTTATTTTTGATATTCTATCTATCAATGTTAAAATTAACCTACCCTGAAAATTATAGACTGTTCATGTCTTTGTCAGTGGACAAACTTTCAAAATTAGTAAGGAATCAAACACTTAATTCCTCCACTGTGTATATATTCCTCAACAGTGAAATTGCAGTACCATGGTATATCTACGTATGAACAGTAATTTTTTTTTTATTCAGAATTTTTGAAGGTATATAATAAAAGGTCATCTTATTTCAATTACTCAAAGTTAAAGAATGTTTTCCACTACTTAGATAAATCTTTCCTAATCACCATATTTCCCCCATAGTTACAGCTACACTCACCTCCAAAAGAAGTGAGATATTTATTTATATAGCACCATTGATTCCATGGTGCTGTACATGAGAAGTGGTTACATACAAATTACAGATATCACTTACAGTATGCACGCTAACAATTACAGACTGATACAGAGGGGCGATGACCCTGCCCTTGCGGGCTTACATTCTACAGGATGGTAGGGAAGGAGATAGAAGTTCGAGGGTTGCAGGAGCTCCGGTGTTATTGAGGCAGTAGCTCCGGTAGTGCTTAGGAGGCGGCGGGGTCAGTGCAGACTGTAAGCTTTCCTGGAGAGGTGGGTTTTCAGGTTCCATCTGAAGGATCTGAATGTGGTTGATAGTCGGACGTGTTGGGGCAAAGAATTCCAGAGGATGGGGGATATTCAGGAGAAATCTTGGAGGCAGTTGGGTGAGGAGCAAATAAGTGTGGAGGAGAGAAGGCGGTCTTGGGAGGACCGGAGATTACGTGAGGGAAGATATCAGGAGATTAGTTCAAAGATATATGATGGAGACAGGTTATGGATGGTTTTGTAGGTCAGTATTAGTAATTTGAACTGGATACGCTGAGGGAATGGGGGCCTGTGAAGAGATTTGCAGAGGAAAGGGAGCGGAGGAGCAGCAAGGAGAGAGTTGAATTAGTTGGGCAGCAGAGTTAAGGATGGACTGGAGAGGTGCCAGGGTGTTAGCAGGGAGGCCACAGAAAAGGATGTTGCAGTAGTCGAAGCAGGAGATGATGAGGGCATGCACAAGCATTTTATTAGATTGACAGTTGAGGAAAGGACAGTTCTGGAGATATTTTTGAGCTGGAGGCGACAGGAGGTGGAAAGAGCTTGGATGTGCGGTATGACGGACAGGGCAGGGTCAAGGGTTACTCCAAGGCAGCGGACTTCCGGTATCGGGGTCTTGTGAATTCTGTTGTCGGGCTCCCTCCTGTGGTTGTGAATGGTACTTCGGCTGGTTCTGTCCATGGACTTCCTCTGGTGGGTGTTTCTGAGTTTCCTTCCACAGGTGACGAGGTTAATTCGTTAGCTGGCTGCTCTATTCAACTCCACTTAGATCTTTGCTCCATGCCACCTGTCAATGTTCCAGTATTGGTCTAGTTCACTCCTGGATTGTTCTTGTGGCCTGTCTTCCCAGCAGAAGCTAAGTTCCTGCTTGTGTTTCTTTGGTTTGCTATTTTTCTGTCCAGCTTGCTATTTTTATTGTTGTCTTGCTTGCTGGAAGCTCTGGGATGCAGAGGGAGCGCCTCCGCACCGTTAGTCGGTGCGGAGGGTCTTTTTGCGCCCTCTGCGTGGTCTTTTTGTAGGTTTTTGTGCTGACCACAAGGCAACCTTTCCTATCCTCAGTCTGTTCGGTAAGTCGGGCCTCACTTTGCTAAATCTATTTCATCTCTGTGTTTGTATTTTCATCTTTACTCACGTTCATTATATGTGGGGGGCTGCCTTTTCCTTTGGGGAATTTCTCTGAGGCAGGGTAGGCTTTATTTTTCTATCTTCAGGGCTAGCTAGTTCCTTAGGCTGTGCCGAGTTGCATAGGGAGCGTTGGGAGCAATCCACGGCTGTTTCTGGTGTGTGTGATGGGATTGGGGATTGCGGTCAGCAGAGTTCCCACGTCCCAGAGCTCGTCCTTTATTATCAGTAACTATCAGGTCATTCCGTGTGCTCTTAACCACCAGGTCCATTATTGTCCTGACCACCAGGTCATAACAGTACAGGTGGCCCAAAGTACTAATGCATCTCAATAGAGGGATAAGAGAAGTTCTAAGACCATTTTTTTTCCTTTGCAGTGTGTTTTTTCTCTCTTTTCCCCTTTACCTCTGGGTGGTTCAGGACACAGGTGTAAACATGCACATTCAAGGTCTGTCCTCTTGGATGGATAATCTCACTACAACGGTACAAAACATTCAAGATTTTGTGGTTCAGAATCCGATGTCAGAGCCTAGGATTCCAATTCCTGATTTGTTTTTTGGTGATAGATCTAAGTTCTTGAATTTCAAAAATAATTGTAAATTGTTTCTTGCCTTGAAACCTCGCTCCTCAGGTGACCCTGTTCAACAAGTAAAGATCATTATTTCTTTGTTACGTGGTGACCCTCAAGACTGGGCATTCTCCCTTGCGCCAGGAGATCTGGCATTGCGTGATGTTGATGCGTTTTTCCTGGCGCTTGGATTGCTTTATTACGAACCTAATGCAGTGGATCAGGCAGAGAAAATCTTGCTGGCTCTGTGTCAGGGTCAGGATGAAGCAGAGATATATTGTCAGAAGTTTAGAAAGTGGTCTGTGCTCACTCAGTGGAATGAATGTGCCCTGGCAGCAATCTTCAGAAAGGGTCCCTCTGAAGCCCTTAAGGATGTCATGGTGGGATTTCCCATGCCTGCTGGTCTGAATGAGTCTATGTCTTTGGCCATTCAGATCGATCGACGCTTGCGTGAGCGTAAAGCTGTGCACCATTTGGAGGTACGATCTGAGCATGGGCCTGAGCCTATGCAATGTGATAGGACTTTGACCAGAGCTGAACGGCAAGAACACAGACATCGGAATGGGCTATGTTTTTACTGTGGTGATTCCACTCATGCTATCTCCGATTTTCCTAAGCGCACTAATCGATTCGCTAGGTCTGCCACCATTGGTACGGTACAGTCTAAATTTCTATTGTCCGTTACTCTGATTTGCTCTTTGTCATCCTATTCTGTTATGGCATTTGTGGATTCAGACGCTGCCCTGAATTTGATGGACTTGGAGTATGCTAGGCGCTGTGGTTTTTTCTTGGAGCTCTTGCAGTATCCTATTCCATTGAGAGGAATTGATGCTACGCCTTTGGCCAAGAATAAGCCTCAGTACTGGACCCAATTGACCATGTGCATGGCTCCTGCACATCAGGAGGATATCCGCTTTCTGGTGTTGCATAATCTGCATGATGTGGTCGTTTTGGGGTTGCCATGGCTACAGGTTCATAATCCAGTATTGGACTGGAAATCTATGTCTGTGTCCAGCTGGGGTTGCCAGGGGGTACATGGTGATGTTCCATTTTTGTCTATTTCGTCTTCCACTCCTTCTCAAGTTCCAGAGTTTTTGTCGGATTATCGGGATGTATTTGATGAGCCCAAAGCCAGTGCCCTACCTCCTCATAGGGATTGCGATTGTGCAATTAATTTGATTCCTGGTAGTAAGTTTCCTAAGGGCCGATTGTTCAATTTATCTTTGCCAGAACACGCCGCTATGCGGAGTTATATAAAGGAATCCTTGGAGAAAGGCCATATTCGCCCGTCGTCATCACCGTTAGGAGCAGGGTTCTTTTTTGTGGCCAAGAAGGATGGTTCTTTGAGACCTTGTATTGATTACCGCCTTCTTAATAAAATTACAGTCAAATTTCAGTATCCTTTGCCGTTGCTGTCTGATTTGTTTGCTCGTATTAAAGGGGCTAGTTGGTTCACCAAGATAGATCTTCGAGGGGCGTATAATCTTGTGCGTATTAAACAAGGCGATGAATGGAAAACAGCATTTAATACGCCCGAGGGCCATTTTGAGTACCTGGTTATGCCATTCGGGCTTTCCAATGCTCCATCAGTACTTCAGTCCTTTGCGCATGACATCTTCCGAGAGTACCTGGATAGATTCCTGATTGTGTATTTGGATGATATTTTGGTCTTTTAGGATGATTAGGAGTCTCATGTGAAGCAGCTCAGAATGGTGTTCCAGGTCCTTCGTGCGAATTCCTTGTTTGTGAAGGGGTCAAAGTGTCTCTTTGGAGTTCAGAAGGTTTCATTTTTGTGGTTCATTTTTTCCCCTTCTACTATCGAGATGGACCCTGTTAAAGTCCAGGCCATTTACGATTGGACTCAGCCGACATCTGTGAAGAGCCTGCAAAAGTTCCTGGGCTTTGCTAATTTTTATCGGCGCTTCATTGCTAATTTTTCTAGTGTTGCTAAACCGTTGACTGATTTGACCAAGAAGGGTGCTGATGTGGTCAATTGGTCTTCTGCAGCTGTAGAGGCTTTTCAGGAGTTGAAGCGTCGTTTTTCTTCTGCCCCTGTGTTGTGCCAGCCAGATGTTTCGCTCCCGTTTCAGGTTGAGGTTGATGCTTCAGAGATTGGAGCAGTGGCTGTTATGTCGCAAAGAAGTTCTGATGGCTCGGTGATGAATCCATGTGCTTTCTTTTCTAGAAAGTTTTTGCCTGCTGAGCATAATTATGATGTTGGTAATCGAGAGTTGTTGGCCATGAAGTGGGCATTCGAGGAGTGGCGTCATTGGCTTGAAGGAGCCAAGCATCGCGTGGTGGTCTTGACAGATCACAAGAATTTGACTTATCTTGAGTCTGCCAAATGGTTGAATCCGAGACAGGCTCGATGGTGGTTATTTTTCTCCCGTTTTGATTTTGTGGTTTCGTACCTTCCGGGCTCTAAGAATGTGAAGGCTGATGCCCTGTCAAGGAGTTTTGAGCCTGACTCTCCGGGTGTTCCTGAGCCGGTGGGTATTCTCAAAGAGGGGGTAATTTTGTCTGCCATCTCCCCTGATTTGCGGCGGGTGCTGCAAAAATTTCAGGCTGATAGACCTGACCGTTGCCCAGCGGAGAAACTGTTTGTCCCTGATAGATGGACTAGTAGAGTTATCTCTGAGATTCATTGTTCATTGTTGGCTGGGTGTTAGGGGTCGAGTTCCCGCTTCTGCACAGGGGGAATCTCGAGCCACCTCCGCTGCGGTCTCCCATTCTTGTCCAGCCGCAGTGGAGTCTGCTCAGCAAAGACGTCGGTCCCAGCGTCTTGCTCATTCTCACTCTGTTCTGAGAGTTACTGCTGCTTCTCCAGTCTCTGCCATTAAAGTCAGTGCTGGTCAGCAGCGAGCGGACTTCTCTGGGACTAAATCCTTGTCTGCACGTACTGAGCATGGCCAGGGTAAGATCTCCCGTTGGAGATCGAGGGTCATGTGCTCAGGCTCTGCAGCACATTCCATTGGTCCTCTTGGCAGGTCTTGGAAGGGCAAAGGTGCTGTGGCCACTTCCTGTGCTACAGCTATATAAACTGCACATGACCGCACGGCCATGCGCTAGTATTGTCTTACAATTGTTAATGTGTGTATGTTGTGAGTGCAAGTCGTCCTTGGATACCCCTACCCTATTGAATGTCTGTTCGCGGAAGGTGTATGGTTGCTATCTAGCGCCCGACTTATCCTACAGCACTAATCACACATTACAGCGTTCAGTTGCTGTGACCGCCAGTACGGCGCCGTGCACTTCCTCTGTGCTTTCCTTACCCAAGCCTGGGTGGTTAGTGGCATTCGTCAGTGCGGCACCGCATGCACTCTTGTGCCTTAATATTGTTGTTCAGTTTCCTTACACACCCAGTTGCGGTGTTGTGCCAGCAAGGGTCTAATCGGACTTCAATCCTAGTTGGGGTTGAGTTCGTCAGCGCTCGCGCTTTAGGTGCGGTACAGCGGTCCTGTGACTCAACAGGATTGCTTCTTTCACGCTGGGTGAGGTTAACCCACGCGTGTATACTTTAGTGTACCGCCATATAGTCTGCAAATTGCTAGCAGCAGGTTTTCACCTGCACGGTGGACCCCGGACTGCGAACGCATCTATATCATCTGTCTTGGTGCGTTCCGCCAGTCCTAACACTGGGCATCCTGGAATCTGTGGTACCAGAGATTTGGTGGCTAGATCCTTTTGGTGGCCGTCTTTGTCACGGGATGTGTGTTCTTTTGTGCAGTCCTGTGGGACTTGTGCTCGGGCTAAGCCCTGCTGTTCTCGTGCCAGTGGGTTGCTTTTGCCCTTGCCGGTCCCGAAGAGGCCCTGGACGCATATTTCTATGGATTTTATTTCGGATCTCCCCGTCTCTCAAAAGATGTCGGTCATTTGGGTGGTTTGTGATCGCTTTTCTAAGATGGTCCATTTGGTACCTTTGTCTAAATTGCCTTCCTCCTCTGATTTGGTGCCATTATTTTTCCAGCATGTAGTTCGTTTACATGGTATCCCGGAGAACATCGTTTCTGACAGAGGTTCCCAGTTTGTTTCGAGGTTTTGGCGATCCTTTTGTGCTAGGATGGGCATTGATTTGTCTTTTTCCTCGGCTTTCCATCCTCAGACAAATGGCCAAACCGAACGAACTAATCAAACTTTGGAAACATATCTGAGATGCTTTGTTTCTGCTGATCAGGATGATTGGGTGTCCTTTTTGCCGTTGGCTGAGTTCGCCCTTAATAATCGGGCCAGCTCGGCTACTTTGGTTTCGCAGTTTTTCTGCAATTCTGGTTTCCATCCTCGTTTCTCTTCAGGGCAGGTTGAGTCTTCGGACTGTCCTGGTGTAGATACTGTGGTGGATAGGTTGCGGCAGATTTGGACTCGTGTGGTGGACAATTTGACATTGTCCCAGGAGAAGGCTCAACGTTTCGCTAACCACCGGCGCTGTGTGGGTCCCCGACTTCGTGTTGGGGATTTGGTTTGGTTGTCGTCTCGTTATGTTCCTATGAAGGTTTCCTCTCCTAAGTTTAAGCCTCGTTTCATTGGTCCGTATAAGATTTCTGAGGTTATCAATCCTGTGTCATTTCGTTTGGAACTTCCTGCTTCTTTTGTCATCCATAATGTGTTCCATAGGTCGTTATTGCGGAGATACGTGGCGCCTGTGGTTCCATCCGTTGATCCTCCTGCCCCGGTGTTGGTTGAGGGGGAGTTGGAGTATGTGGTGGAGAAGATTTTGGATTCTCGTATTTCGAGACGGAAACTCCAGTACCTGGTCAAGTGGAAGGGTTATGGTCAGGAAGATAATTCCTGGGTTTTTGCCTCTGATGTTCATGCTGCCGATCTGGTTCATGCCTTTCATTTGGCTCATCCTGGTCGGCCTGGGGGCTCTGGTGAGGGTTCGGTGACCCCTCCTCAAGGGGGGGTACTGTTGTGAATTCTGTTGTCGGGCTCCCTCCTGTGGTCATGAATGGTACTTCGGCTGGTTCTGTCCATGGACTTCCTCTGGTGGGTGTTTCTGAGTTTCCTTCCACAGGTGACGAGGTTAATTCGTTAGCTGGCTGCTCTATTCAACTCCACTTAGATCTTTGCTCCATGCCACCTGTCAATGTTCCAGTATTGGTCTAGTTCACTCCTGGATCGCTCTTGTGGCCTGTCTTCCCAGCAGAAGCTAAGTTCCTGCTTGTGTTTCTTTGGCTTGCTATTTTTCTGTCCAGCTTGCTATTTTGATTGTTGTCTTGCTTGCTGGAAGCTCTGGAACGCAGAGGGAGCGCCTCCGCACCGTGAGTCGGTGCGGAGGGTCTTTTTGCGCCCTCTGCGTGGTCTTTTTGTAGATTTTTGTGCTGACCGCAAGGCAACCTTTCCTATCCTCAGTCTGTTCGGTAAGTCGGGCCTCACTTTGCTAAATCTATTTCATCTCTGTGTTTGTATTTTCATCTTTACTCACAGTCATTATATGTGGGGGGCTGCCTTTTCCTTTGGGGAATTTCTCTGAGGCAGGGTAGGCTTTATTTTTCTATCTTCAGGGCTAGCTAGTTCCTTAGGCTGTGCCGAGTTGCATAGGGAGCGTTGGGAGCAATCCACGGCTGTTTCTGGTGTGTGTGATGGGATTGGAGATTGCGGTCAGCAGAGTTCCCACGTCCCAGAGCTCGTCCTTTATTATCAGTAACTATCAGGTCATTCCGTGTGCTCTTAGACACAAGGTCCATTATTGTCCTGACCACCAGGTCATAACACCGGGGAAAGCGTTATGTCGTAGAAGGAGGAGTACAGAGTATTGTCCGTTAGCTTTGGCTGTAAGTAGGTTGTTAGTAATTTTGGTCAGGGGTGTCTCAGTTGAGTGATCGGGGTGAGTTGGGTGATGTCAGTTTTGTCTGAAGTAATTGAGAAGGAAGCACCTGCTGATTGGCGGCAAAGCTCACATGACATAATAATATCATGCCAACCCCCGAAGACCCTCCACTAATGTCGCTGTAACATCATTGGCACCAGAGTATAGGCAGGTATTATTTTACTTGGGGGAAGTATAGTGCTGCATAAGGGACTGCCTGAGTAGTGGACTGTTAATTATTGATTATTGAATTAATATACTCAACTGAGCCTCGTGGAAGGTTTTGCTGACATTACAAAAGCTATTTCTGTATATTTAGCTCAGAGTAAAAGTTAACACCATATAGAGAGAACTTGTGTTCTATGGGACATACATATCCATGGCTCTTAGGAGGGGGGCTGTCACATGGGGACTGTCATTTGAGTCCTTCTTCTTCACTCACTATGGACTTCAGACTCCACACAGATGGAATGAACAGCTGGTATGTACTTTAGCCATGATGACTTCTACTCCATGACAGAGACAGACGCCATTTATCATTCAGAATCTCAGGAAAGATGGGGAACAAACTTTGATATGAACAAATGGACAATCTCTTTGTAACTATTTCACCTATTTTATGTTTTGCTGCAATGATGTTTTTTTGGTGGACAATCCAATAACCCACTACATTTTTACGAGACATCTGGTAAAGAGTCCTGATTAAATAAATATGCAAAATAAGCATATGCAACATGGACAACCCCTTTAGAGTAATTATGCAATTATCTATGCTTTTCTGCTGTGCACATGTGAACTCAAAGGGATGCACCACTGCACAGTTCTGTTGAAAATATTAGAGAAGGGCTTATTCACACGCGTCAGATTTATTTTAGAAACATCTATGACTATTTCTACTGCATGTGAATATATCCTTACAGTACTAAGAATATGATGATCAGCACTCCAGCTCTTGTAGTAACTAACTAAAACAAGGCCTGGGTGGCTTTTGTATAAGTATCTTTTCAGCTGAACCTTACCAAAATCTAGGGAATGTCTTCCAGTTTGGGAAACAATGCACTTGAGGATGTTACACAGTGTAAGTAGACATTTTGTCAAGATTACCAAAAACCCTTGCCCCTAGAGTAAGCATTAAAGCACTGCCCTAAGTTCTAACACATGAAAATCTAGCTCTGAACCTGAGCAGAAATCTGTAACCTATAGGTACGTTCCCACGTTCAGGAATTGCTGAGTCAAATGCAGTGTCAAAACAACAACAGCCAGATGTTACACCAAAGTGGATGGGATTTCTAGAAATCCCATGTCCATTATGTGTCTTTGTGCACCTGCTGATCACCCGCGGACACTAACATGTAGAGCATCTTTCAGATCCGCAGGACGTCCACCTCTCTTGCGGAGACGCTAGTCTTCACAACAGAAATTTATACAATAGAATGTATTGAATGCGGTAAGTCTGCACAGTTCAGTGATCACATGTGGATTCACTTGCGTGAATAGAATGCAGCGTTTTGGACGCAGTGAAAATATTCTGCATCCAAAACGTTGCTACTTCTTAATCGTGGGCACATCGCCAATATGTCACTACTGTGACTCTTGCACATAATGGATCTGAAAAGTGTAAATCTAGAAAGCAATGTGTTTGATTTGCTGGAATAATAAATGCTGAATAGTAAACCAACTGATTAAGACCAAGCCTTGGAACTGGGAAATCTACGTGCCCTTGGAGTGCCCACTAGGACCGTGGGAACTCGAGCTGGGTTTGACGGTTCTTAACGGGGTTTGCCATGGTAGCAGTGACCCGGTCCGTGGCCCTGGGCATCCAATAAAATTAATGAACTGAAGGGAAATTAAAGTTTATAAGGGATTAATTTGTGACACCACCCGTGGTGTTCGGCAATGAGGAAATAGCCGATGCTGCTGTTCAGGTCCACTGGGGCAATTGGTGATGCAGCAGAGTTGGTGCAGCTCTACATGGATAGAGCTAGGCCCCAGGGCAGTTAAGGAGTTAAAGTCAATGATGGTCAATGTTGTGATGCAGGGCAGGTGACGCATTAATAAATTCAGAGGACACAGCAGGGTGCAGTTTCCACACTTTTACTCACAGTTCTTAAATGCAGTCCGAGCCGGGTGCTGTGTCCTCCGGGTCTGAGGTCCAGCCAGCTCTCAGGTAATTTGGTTTGAGGTCCACTTTGCCAGAACCCCCTTCTTATGTGCCTTCCCTGGCTGTCTCACTGCGCTGGCTCCAGCCTCTCCTGCCCCTTCACACACAGTGTTCCAAGACAGCATCCTCGGATCTTGTCGGGCAACGTCCCACTGGTTCCCTTGATCATATGTGGCTGCCTTTTCAGCAAGTGTGTGTGGTTGTGGCTGTTGCACATACAGATACAGCAGCCACTGGCTGGCTAGCTGAGCCTTATAGTTCTTCACTAGTCTGGGGGACAGTTCCCCCACTGCGACCTGGTCCCTCCACCCAACTACAGTCGGCATGGATACGGGCCCCATGGGTTGATTTCTCACTACCTGTGCCCCTAGGACCCCTTCTCTCTGTTCTTTCTGTCAGGAGATTCTCTCTATCCTCCTGGTTCTCTTTTTCTGTCCTCTGGTGCTTAAGTACCCAGCTCAACTGTCTAACTCTCTAAATAACTCTCCACTGACTAACTAACTCCTCCGTCCTGTTTCCATGACAACTCCTCACAATGTCATTCTCTCTACCCACACCTTCCACCTAGTTCCTCCCTGATGAAGGCAGACGCCGAAATGCGCGTCGGGGTTCAGCACATCCCAGGGACGTTCATCCCATTCAGCAGGTAATACCAGGTGGCTTCTTTTTGACCTCTACTCCAATTTTTATTTTGTTTTTTTGGGCAAATTTTTTTTTTGTTTGTTTGCTTGCCCGCTGGGTGCTTTATAGCTCACTGGTCACTATGACTATTATACTATATACCGGCTGGATTTAGCGCCAATAGATTGCACCAATAGTTATTATCAGCATCTCTATTCGGTCTCCTTTTTGCCACCAATTAATTAAATTTGCACATGCACTTTATAATATTCATTTGGTAAATCTGCTTGCTATATATTCTATGGCTTATTGACACAGGTATGCACATATATGTTGTTCTTACACTGGTTATATATTTAACTTATTTTTAGTGCTGCCATTTACATGTCCCTGGTGTTGTGCTTTTTATGGTATTCTTTCCCAGTGTTACACTATATTATATATATTTTAATAAATATTATAATTTATACTGCATTTTTGGACTTTGTTTCGGATTTTTCTTCGTTTTTTCTAGTTCCTCCCTGGCCTGGAGAGGTCTAGTGTTGGATGCCAGTGCGTGGGTAGTGGATGGTGTCCCCTCCTTTCCCGAGAATGGAGTACCACACCTCTGGGTGAGGTGCAGTACCTCTGTGGTGACTGGGCTCTCAGGTGCTCCACCCTTCCCCCCCCCCCTGTTAAACACAGCACATCCGCTGGCTGGAACAGAGAGTAAACAAATGTGTTAAAAAACATGCAAATATTTTCTGAGATGCATCTCAACAAGGTAAACAGTTGAAACGGTAACTCTTCTTCCCTTTATGGGAGGTATTCTCTTCCTTAAACATTACATATAAGTTCTAGAAACATACAGGTTTACTGTAAATGGAGACTTTACTGTAAACATAGAATATAACATTACTATAGATAAAACTTTCTCTATCAAGTCCAACAAACTTCAGTGAGATCCCGAGTTGGGTATTCTTCTCACTGTCCTTAGTGCAATATGGGGGAACCCATCTCAAACCCCCAACATAGGCCCTGGGCGTGGCTACAGAGCATAGCTGGTCACCTCGTTGGACCACTTTTCGTCCACGCCAGAAGGTTTTCGTTCTTTGGTCTTCTGTTAATATATAGAGTGCCCTACTTGCATTCTAAATGGGGTCATGTAAAACTAAAAAGGAGCACATTAAATGCTAACTTTGCACAATAAAAGTTCTGGCCATTCACCATCCATGACCATAGAATCATAGAAAAGAATCTTAGAATGATAGAGTTGGAAGGGACCTCCTGGGTCATCTGGTCCAACCCCCTGCTCAAAGCAGGATTCACTAAATCATCCCAGACAGATTTCTGTCCAGCCTCTGTTTGAAAACTTCCATGGAAGGAGAACTCACCATCTCTTGTGGCAGCCTGTTCCACTCATTGATCACCATAACTTTCAAAAAGTTTTTTTTTAATATCTAGTCTGTGTCTCCTCCCATTCAGTTTCATCCCATTACTTCCAGTCTTTCCTTGTGCAAATGAGAATAAAGATGATCCTTTTACAATGTGACAGCCCTTGAGATTTGTAGACAGCTATTAAGTCTCCTCTCAGTCTTCTTTTTTGCAAGCTAAACATTCCCAAATCCTGCAACCGTTCATCATAGGACATGGTTTGCAGAGCGGTCACCATTCTGGTCGCTCTTCTCTGAACTTGCTCCAGTTTGTTGATGTCTTTTTTAAAATGTGGTGCCCAAAACTGGACACAGTATTCCAGGTGAGGTCTGACCAAAGAGGAGTAGAGGGCAATAATGACTTCATGTGATCTAGACTGTATGCTTCTGTTAATACATCCCAGAATTGCATTTGCCTTTTTTTGCTGCTGCATCACACTGTTGACTCATGTTCAGTTTATTATCTATTAGTATACCCAAGTCTTTTTCACATTTGCTGTTGCTTAGCCCTATGCATCCCATTCTGTAAATGCTTTTTTCATTTTTATTGCCCAGATATAGTACTCACTGCTCCAGTTTATTTATATATTTTTGAATCCCCTCTCTCTCTTCTCTAGTATTAGCTATCCCTCCTAGCTCTGTGTCATCAGCAAATTTAATTAGTGTACCCTCAATTTCTTCATCTAAATCATTGATAAAGATGTTGCACAATACAGGGCCCAGGACAGAACCCTGCGGTACCCCACTTGAGACATTCTTCAAACTGGATGTGCAGCCATTTACAACCACTCTTTGGGTCCGATCACTAAGCCAGGTTTGAATCCACCTAACAGTTGCCTTGTCCATTCCATACTTAGTCATTTTTTCAATAAGGATGGTCTGAGATACTTTGTCAAATGCTTTGCTTTGTCAAGATATACCATACTGTATCTACAGCATTTCCCTGATCCACCCAGTCAGTGATTCTGTCATAGAAGGAAATTAAGTTAGTCTGACATGACTTATTAGTTAAAAACCCATGCTGACTCTGGTTAATTACTTCATTCTTATTCAGGTACTTAAATACATGTTGCTTAATAATTTGTTCAAAGATTTTTCCTGGTATGTCAGACTCACCGGCCTATAGTTCCCTGGGTCCACCTTCTTCCCCTTTTTGAAGATAGGAACAACATTTGCTCTTCTCCAGTCTTCTGGGACTTCTCCAGTTCTCCAAAAATTTTGAAAGATTATGGAGAGTGGTTAAAAAATTTCTTCTGCTATCTCCTTCAGTAATCTGGGGTGTAATTCATGTGGACCTGGACACTTTAATTCATTTATGTCAGCTAAGTGTTTCCTCACTATCTTTCTGTTTATAGATATCCTGGATTCTTCTACTCCTTTAATAGGACAGTGAAGATCAGTTGATGCTACATTTCCTTTCTGAGAGAAAAAAGATGCAAAATAGGAAATTAAAAGTTCGGCCTTCTCAACATCCTTTCTTACCATTTATCATTTCCATCCTGTAAAAATCCTATAGCATTTTTGACTTTTCTTTTACTTTTGACATATCCACCAAAATCCTTTTTTACTGCTTTTGACGTCTCTTGCAAGCCTTAATTCATTGTCAGCTTTAGATCATCTAAATCGTGCCCTGCACGTTCTGCAGACAGCATTATATACTTCTTTAGATATGCCTTCTTCTTTCCATTTGATAAACATTGCTTTCTTCCTTTTTAGCATGTGTTTAAGTTCTGTGTTCATCCTTCCTCGTTTCCTTAAATGCTTTGTATTCTTCCCTCTTTTTGGAATTGTTAACCATTGTGCTTTTAGAATCTCATTTTTCAAGATTTCCCATCCTTCCTGGACATTTTTGTCTTTAAGGATATCCAGCCATTGAATCCCTCCGATTCTCTTTCTGAGTCTCTTCAAATCTGCCTTTCTGAAATCTAACCTTGAAGTGTGAGTCTTCACAGGTCTTCATCCTCTAAAATTCTAAAATAGCATGGTCACTGTTATGATCTGGTGGTCAGGACAATAATGGACCTGGTGGTTAAGAGCACACGGAATGACCTGATAGTTACTGATAATAAAGGACGAGCTCTGGGACGTGGGAACTCTGCTGACCGCAATCCCTAATCCTATCACACACACTAGAAATAGCCGGGGATTGCTCCTAACGCTCCCTATGCAACTCGGCACAGCCTAAGGAACTAGCTAGCCCTGAAGATATAAAAATAAAGCCTACCTTGCCTCAGAGAAATTCCCCAAAGGAAAAGGCAGCCCCCCACATATAATGACTGTGAGTAAAGATGAAAATACAAACACAGAGATGAAATAGATTTAGCAAAGTGAGGCCCGACTTACTGAACAGACTGAGGATAGGAAAGGTAGCTTTGCGGTCAGCACAAAAACCTACAAAAAGACCACGCAGAGGGCGCAAAAAGACCCTCCGCACCGACTCACGGTGCGGAGGCGCTCCCTCTGCGTCCCAGAGCTTCCAGCAAGCAAGACAACAATCAAAATAGCAAGCTGGACAGAAAAATAGCAAACCAGAGAATAACAAGCAGGAACTTAGCTTCTGCTGGGAAGACAGGTCACAAGAACAATCCAGGAGAGAACTAGACCAATACTGGAACATTGACAGGTGGCATGGAGTTAAATAGAGCAGCCAGCTAACGAATTAACCTCGTCACCTGTGGAAGGAACCTCAGAAGCCGCAGCCCCACTCACAACCACCAAAGGAAGCCCATGGACAGAACCAGCCGAAGTACCATTCATGACCACAGGAGGGAGCTTGACAACAGAATTCACAACAGTACCCCCCCTTGAGGAGGGGTCACCGAACCCTCACCAGGGCCCCCAGGCCGAACAGGACGAGCCAAATGAAAGGCACGAACCAGATCGGCAGCATGAACATCGGAGGCAAAGACCCAGGAATTATCTTCCTGACCATAACCCTTCCATTTGACCAGGTACTGGAGTTTCCGTCTCAAGATACGAGAATCCAAAATCTTCTCCACCACATACTCCAACTCCCCCTCAACCAACACCGGGGCAGGAGGATCAACGGATGGAACCACAGGCGCCACGTATCTCCGCAACAACGACCTATGGAACACATTATGGATGGAAAAAGAAGCTGGAAGGGTCAAACGAAACGACACAGGACTGAGAACCTCAGAAATCTTATACGGACCAATGAAACGAGGCTTAAACTTAGGAGAGGAAACCTTCATAGGAACATAACGAGATGACAACCAAACCAAATCCCCAACACGAAGTCGGGGACCCACACAGCGCCGGCGGTTAGCAAAACGTCGAGCCTTCTCCTGGGACAATGTCAAATTGTCCACCACATGAGTCCAAATCTGCTGCAACCTATCCACCACAGTATCTACACCAGGACAGTCCGAAGACTCAACCTGCCCTGAAGAGAAACGAGGATGGAAACCAGAATTGCAGAAAAACGGCGAAACCAAAGTAGCCGAGCTGGCCCGATTATTAAGGGCGAACTCAGCCAAAGGCAAAAAGGACACCCAATCATCCCGATTAGCAGAAACAAAGCATCTCAGATATGTTTCAAAAGTCTGATTAGTTCGTTCGGTTTGGCCATTTGTCTGAGGATGGAAAGCCGAGGAAAAAGGCAAATCAATGCCCATCCTAGCACAAAAGGCTCGCCAAAACCTCGAAACAAACTGGGAACCTCTGTCCGAAACAATGTTCTCCGGAATGCCATGTAAACGAACCACATGCTGGAAAAGCAATGGCACCAAATCAGAGGAGGAAGGCAATTTAGACAAAGGTACCAAATGGACCATCTTAGAGAAGCGATCACAAACCACCCAAATGACCGACATCTTTTGAGAGACAGGGAGATCCGAAATAAAATCCATAGAGATATGCGTCCAGGGCCTCTTCGGGACCGGCAAGGGCAAAAGCAACCCACTGGCATGAGAACAGCAGGGCCTGGCCCGAGCACAAGTCCCACAGGACTGCGCAAAAGAACGCACATCCCGTGACAAAGACGGCCACCAAAAGTATCTAGCCACCAAATCTCTGGTACCAAAGATTCCCGGATGACCAGCAAACACCGAACAATGAACCTCAGAGATAACTCTACTAGTCCATTTATCAGGGACAAACAGTTTCTCTGCTGGGCAACGGTCAGGTCTATCAGCCTGAAATTTTTGCAGCACCCGCCGCAAATCAGGGGAGATGGCAGACAAAATTACCCCCTCTTTGAGAATACACGCCGGCTCAGGAACACCCAGACAGTCGGGCACAAAACTCCTTGACAGGGCATCAGCCTTCACATTCTTAGAGCCTGGAAGGTACGAAACCACAAAATCAAAACGGGAGAAAAATAGCGACCAACGAGCCTGTCTAGGATTCAACCGTTTGGCAGACTCGAGATAAGTCAAATTCTTGTGATCCGTCAAGACCACCACGCGATGCTTGGCTCCTTCAAGCCAATGACGCCACTCCTCGAAAGCCCACTTCATGGCCAACAACTCTCGATTGCCAACATCATAATTGCGCTCAGCAGGCGAAAACTTTCTAGAAAAGAAGGCACATGGTTTCATCACCGAGCCATCAGAACTTCTTTGCGACAAAACAGCCCCTGCTCCAATCTCAGAAACATCAACCTCGACCTGAAACGGAAGCGAAACATCTGGCTGGCACAACACAGGGGCAGAAGAAAAACGACGCTTCAACTCCTGAAAAGCTTCCACAGCCACAGAAGACCAATTGACCACATCAGCACCCTTCTTGGTCAAATCAGTCAACAGTTTAGCAACACTAGAAAAATTACTGATGAAGCGACGATAAAAATTAGCAAAGCCCAGGAACTTTTGCAGACTCTTCACAGATGTCGGCTGAGTCCAATCATAAATGGCCTGGACTTTAACAGGGTCCATCTTGATAGTAGAAGGGGAAAAAATGAAACCCAAAAATGAAACCTTCTGAACTCCAAAGAGACACTTTGACCCCTTCACAAACAAAGAATTCGCACGAAGGACCTGGAACACCATTCTGACCTGCTTCACGTGAGACTCCCAATCATCCGAGAAGACCAAAATATCATCCAAATATACAATCAGGAATTTATCCAGGTACCCTCGAAAGATGTCATGCATAAAGGACTGAAACACTGATGGAGCATTGGAAAGCCCGAATGGCATAACCAGGTACTCAAAATGGCCCTCGGGCGTATTAAATGCCGTTTTCCATTCATCGCCCTGTTTAATACGCACAAGATTATACGCACCACGAAGATCTATCTTGGTGAACCAACTAGCCCCCTTAATCCGAGCAAATAAATCAGACAGCAGCGGCAAAGGGTACTGAAATTTAACTGTGATCTTATTAAGAAGGCGGTAATCAATACAAGGTCTCAAAGAACCATCCTTCTTGGCCACAAAAATGAACCCCGCTCCCAATTGTGACGACGACGGGCGAATATCACCCTTCTCCAAGGATTCCTTTACATAACTCCGCATAGCGGCGTGCTCTGGCACAGATAAATTGAACAGTCGGCCCTTAGGAAACTTACTACCAGGAATCAAATTGATAGCACAATCGCAATCCCTATGAGGAGGTAGGGCATTGGATTTGGGCTCATCAAATACATCCCGGTAATCCGACAAAAACTCCGGAACTTCAGAAGGGGTGGATGACGAAATAGACAAAAATGGAACATCACCATGTACTCCCTGACAACCCCAGGTGGACACAGACATAGATTTCCAATCCAATACTGGATTATGGACCTGTAGCCATGGCAACCCCAAAACGACCACATCATGCAGATTATGCAACACCAAAAAGCGAATATCCTCCTGATGTGCAGGAGCCATGCACATGGTCAATTGGGTCCAGTACTGAGGCTTATTCTTGGCCAAAGGCGTAGCATCAATTCCTCTCAATGGAATAGGATACTGCAAGGGCTCCAAGAAAAAACCACAGCGCCTGGCAAACTCCAAGTCCATCAAATTCAGGGCAGCGCCTGAATCCACAAATGCCATAACAGAATAGGATGACAAAGAGCAAATCAGAGTAACGGACAAAAGAAATTTCGACTGTACCGTACCAATGGTGGCAGACCTAGCGAAACGCTTAGTGCGCTTACGACAATCGGAAATAGCATGAGTGGAATCACCACAGTAAAACACAGCCCATTCCGACGTCTGTGTTCTTGCCGTTCAGCTCTGGTCAAAGTCCTATCACATTGCATAGGCTCTGGTCTATGCTCAGATAATACCGCCAAATGGTGCACAGCTTTACGCTCACGTAAGCGTCGATCGATCTGAATGGCCAAAGACATAGACTCATTCAGACCAGCAGGCATGGGAAATCCCACCATGACATCCTTAAGGGCTTCAGAGAGACCCTTTCTGAAAATTGCTGCCAGGGCACATTCATTCCACTGAGTGAGTACAGACCACTTCCTAAACTTCTGACAATATATCTCTACCTCATCCTGACCCTGACACAGAGCCAGCAAGATTTTCTCTGCCTGATCCACTAAATTAGGTTCATCATAAAGGAATCCGAGCGCCAGAAAAAAACGCATCAACATCACGCAATGCCGGATCTCCTGGCGCAAGGGAAAATGCCCAGTCTTGAGGGTTGCCATGTAACAAAGAAATAATGATTTTCACTTGTTGAACAGGATCACCTGAGGAGCGAGGTTTCAAAGCAAGAAACAATTTACAATTATTTTTGAAATTCAGAAACTTAGATCTATCCCCAAAAAACAAATCGGAAATAGGAATCCTCGGCTCTAATATTGGATTCTGAACCACAAAATCTTGAATGTTTTGTACCCTTGCAGGGAGATTATCCATACAAAAGGACAGACCTTGAATGTCCATATCTACACCTGTATCCTGAACCACCCAGAGGTAAAGGGGAAAAGAGAGACAAAACACACTGCAAAGAAAAAAAAATGGTCTCAGAACTTCTCTTATCCCTCTATTGAGATGCATTAGTACTTTGGGCCACCGGTACTGTTATGATCTGGTGGTCAGGACAATAATGGACCTGGTGGTTAAGAGCACACGGAATGACCTGATAGTTACTGATAATAAAGGACGAGCTCTGGGACGTGGGAACTCTGCTTACCGCAATCCCTAATCCTATCACACACACTAGAAATAGCCGTGGATTGCTCCTAACTCTCCCTATGCAACTCGGCACAGCCTAAGGAACTAGCTAGCCCTGAAGATAGAAAAATAAAGCCTACCTTGCCTCAGAGAAATTCCCCAAAGGAAAAGGCAGCCCCCCACATATAATGACTGTGAGTAAAGATGAAAATACAAACACAGAGATGAAATAGATTTAGCAAAGTGAGGCCCGACTTACTGAACAGACTGAGGATAGGAAAGGTAGCTTTGCGGTCAGCACAAAAACCTACAAAAAGACCACGCAGAGGGCGCAAAAAGACCCTCCGCACCGACTCATGGTGCGGAGGCGCTCCCTCTGCGTCCCAGAGCTTCCAGCAAGCAAGACAACAATCAACATAGCAAGCTGGACAGAAAAATAGCAAACCAGAGAATAACAAGCAGGAACTTAGCTTCTGCTGGGAAGACAGGTCACAAGAACGATCCAGGAGAGAACTAGACCAATACTGGAACATTGACAGGTGGCATGGAGCAAAGATCTAGGTGGAGTTAAATAGAGCAGCCAGCTAACGAATTAACCTCGTCACCTGTGGAAGGAACCTCAGAAGCCGCAGCCTCACTCACAACCACCAGAGGAAGCCCATGGACAGAACCAGCCGAAGTACCATTCATGACCACAGGAGGGAGCTTGACAACAGAATTCACAACAGATCATTACCTCCTAGGGTCCCCGTCACCCTTACCTCCTCAACCATTTCCTCCCTGTTTATAAGGATTAGATCCAATGTAGCAGATCCCCTTGTTTTCTCCAATACCTTTTGGAAGATAAAGTTCAGCAAGAGAAGATAAGAATTTGCTTGACCTGTTAGTTTTACCTGAGAGAGATTCCCATGAAATGTCAGGATAGTTGAAATCTCCCATGACCACTATATCATATTTTTTGGAGAACTTAACCATTTGATGCATAAAGAGTTCATCCAAATCTTCAGCTTGCACAGGCGACCCGTAGTAAATGCCTACAATGGTGTCCTTTCCGTTGTTCTCACCTTGTATTCTTACTCAGTTTCCACAGAACTCCCAGAAATTATTGGCCAGGGAAACCTATTGGATTCATTTCCTACAGAGTATGGAACCACAGGGTCTTAATAGGGATTTTGATGTTACCAGCCTATTTTGATTCTACCCTCTATCCCTCTTGAGGGTTAATTTGCTGTTTGTTATATTCCCATATTCCCCAATATTTATATGTTCTTGTGCATAAGAATCTGCCCAAACATATTTGTTCTGTTATGCAAGGGTTCATGGATATCTTTAATGCCATTGTCTAATGATGCTGTTATTATTTGCTGATTTCTTTAATTATATTTAATATAATTCTCTTTGATGTCTCCTATAGGTCACTTCATGAGATACTTATTTTTTATTATGATACTCACCTATTCGATTAACTCCAGCGATGAGGACCGCCTTCTGTACCGTCCCCCTTTGTTTTCTTCTGTTTGCGTTCCACTAAAGCGTCTCACTGAACACTTCCGTCGGACCGGGCATTCTGATGACGCACTTCCGGTTTCGGCGTATCACATGGAAATTACACAGGGCAGTCACAAGGAGTGAGGTGGACGAGAAGCGCCACTAGGGGAAGTCATAGCTGCGCTCCAATTGCGTTTCAATGATGCTCGTCGTGTCATGCTGGGCGCCGTTCTTCCGGAATATAAACAGACACCCGCACATGCTGAGTTTATGGCGCCTTTTTTACCGGTCGTTACCTGACACGCAGAGCGTTTGGCCCCGGATTTTTTCACTATATGCACTAATGGTAAGAATTTTCTACGTACACACTACTGGCTAATCACTATCTTGTACAATATCTTGTATTGTGAGTATAATCGGATCTGTATACCAGATTGAAACAATTATATGGTCTTGTCATGAGATCAAATACAGATGGTCTCTTTCTATTCACAGATTATAATATGACTGCACACATGATGATATACATTCATCACATCTTTGGTAAGATGTGGTTTTTCCTTTTCCGTCTGGTTTTTTCGATTTTTTCTAGTTTTTCTTAATTTTTATATAGAATAGGAGACACCTAATACAGATAGGAAGATGCATGAGATCTAATTGATTCTGTTTAACCTACTAGTAAATCGTATTATATATGCCATCCTTATCACTTATATAGACTAATGTGAAACCGTTCTGTAGATGACTATGTGGGTCATTTCTGTAATAGCTTAAGATTTTGAACAATTTTTTTGGAATTTTTTTAATTTTTTTACTTCTATTTTTTTTATCTATAAAGATTCATGGTTGAATATATTATGTGCATGGTATTACTATGATTGATGGTTATGGAGTTGATTGTATTAAGTTACTTTATTTGTTTTTTATTTCACATATTCCAGTCTGATGAAGGTCAGTGTTATGACCGAAACATTACAAATAATTTTCTGAAACATATGTCTTCAATAAAAAAAATGTATTTAAGCATTGCAAATTCTGAGTGCCGAAACATTTTTTAAAATAATATACGATAATGGACTGGTACCCCCCTTTTTTCAGGCACCAGGACAACAAGAAGAGTCACGTGTTATTTATCTTGGCTAGGGTCTAAGGGCTGACTCGGGTTTCAGTGGGCCTACCAGGATCTCCTCGGTCACCGGGGTAGGGTTGGTTACAGTACCTGCATCTGTTGTTTCTCTGGTGCCGGCCTCATCCTCCTCCCCCGCTGGGGTCAGGGATGCTGGTCACCAGGCCAGCCACTGCTCAAATATTTTCTACAACAGGACCGCTTTCCATTTTAATACCACGTGATATGCGATTGCCTTCCCTGGCCGTCTTGCTGCACTGGCTCCTGCCTCTCCTGCCCTGCACCTTCACACACAGTGTCCCAAGCCAACAGCCTTGAATCTTGTCAAGCGACATCCTCAGGGTCCCCTTGATCCTATGTGGCTGTCTTTTCAGCGAGTTTGTGTGGTTTTGGCTGTGGCATGTAGAGATACTACAGCCTCCGGCCTTGTAGTTCTCCACTAGTCTGGGAGCCGATTCCCCCACTGCGACCTGGTCCCTCCACCCAACTACAGTCGTCATGGATACAGGCCCCACGGGTGGATTTCTCACTACCTGTGCCCCTATGACCCCTTCTCTCTGTTCTTTCTGTCAGGAGCTTCTCTCTATCCTTCTGTTTCTCTCTTTCTGTCCTCTGGTGCTGGGAAAAGCTTCTCACTGCTCAAGTCCCCAGCTCCAACTGTCTAACTCTCTAATTAACTCTCCACTGGCTAACTAACTCCTCCCTCCTGTTTCCACGACAACTCTTCACACTGTCACTGTCTCCACCCATACCTTCCACCTAGTTCCTCCCTGGCCTGGAGAGGTCTGGTGTTGGATGCTAGTGTGTGGGTAGTGGCTAGTGTCCCCTCCTTACCCAAGAGCGGAGTACCTCTGTGGCGACTGGACCCTCAGGGGCACCACGCCCTTATATATCAGTACTATTGCTAGAAAATTGGAGTCTGAATTCCTTTAATTTGTTTGCTTCTCAGACCATTGCTGCCTATCAACCATCACATTCCACCCATTCCAATATGGCTTTTGTTCCCTAATTTCTCAAACAGACATCATAAGTGCATTCCAGCTTTTTAGTACCAAATCCAAATCACAAATACAGACTACACATTTAAATGTAATAAGGCCTAAAGCTACATTTATTCATAAACATACATATGGCAAATATTGCAGACAGATTCCTGTTTAGTTTCCATCTGTGCAAATTTGTTATCCAAAATTCTCTGTTACATTTCCAAAATATATGCCTGGGTGCCTGATGATTTAAAATGTTTATGAACTGTAATTTACATGTGAAAAATGCTTTCTAAATCAACAAATACATTTCTGTTTCTAGTCAGATGTTAAATGTGTTGTCCGGTCCAAATCGACACGTCTGCAGTGTCTCTGTGTAACTGCAGACTTATGAATCCCACCAGAGCATGCACTGTGCGCTGTGGGGATTCGCTGCTTTCTGAGGTCATGTATGTGTTATACATACTCCTATCCAGTGGGCACAGCCTCGCTTCAAGATATACGCATGTCTATGTGTATTTATATGTTCAAATGGAGGAAAAGGAAGTGGTTAAGAATGAATAAACATTATGTTAGAGGCCAGGACTTTCCTGCCATGTGGGATGTATCGCAGGCACAGTTTGTTGCTCTCGTCTACTATTCAGGTCCAGCCGCTGGGCCTGCTGCTTAATGCAGATGTTGGTCCCAGGATCTTGCTCAGGCTCGTGTTATACATGTGATTACTGTTGGCTCTCCAGCTAAAGTCTTTGTCAACCAGTGGTATACAGAGGCAGCCCCACTCTCTGGAGTTTAAGACCAGAAATCACCTCACTGAGCATGTCTGTGATGTGACGCCTTGTCACTGGTGCTCGGAGGCTTTCTACTCTGGTGATGTGGCAGCTCCGGATTGGCCACATGCGATGCCCCATCCGGCTGGGTGTGAGTGTTTGCGGTGGAGCTTGGCACATAAAGGACTTTCAGCGAAGCATGTGGGCATGCTAGCATCACTTGTGTTTGGTGTGTGTGTGTGTGGATGGATACGCTACTGCTCTGTCTGTGCATTTTGCGTGTTTAGCACTGTATCAGCTACCAGTGGAACGTCAGTGATCTGTGTCAGCTTGTGTTCAGGGCTGGCCCTGTGCCATTAGAATATTATCAGTGTGATTTCAGGACTGGCATCAAGCCATTAGAATTTTGGCTCTTCTGGAATGGAGGTTTGTTGCGTGTTCTTGCTGACTGTGAGTTTTTGCTATCTGTTTCTATTCCGTGTGTATGTTATTCTTCCCCGTGGGGTTATCAGGGTATTGCACCACAGAGCAAGTTCAACCCAAGTGTTCTTTTGCAATGGTTCTAACGGGGTATTGCACACTTCGTGTTTTCCCTGTTCCCCTTCGGTGGTTAGCTGAGCTGTTATTTACCTTCCCTGTACCCCTCGGTGGTTAGCTGAGCTGGTACTTACTGTTCCTGTACCTCTTGGTGGTTAGCTGAGCTGGTACTTACTGTTCCTGTACCTTTCGGTGGTTAGCTGAGTAGGCACTACTCTCCTTATGCATCTCTGAATAGTACCTGGGTTTGGTTTTCTGTGTTCCATTCACACTGTGTGGAGTTAACTCAGTGTGTTTAACCAGGAACGTTCGCTACTTTTAATCCATCAGTATTTACACTAGCATCAGTTTTACATCTCTGCACAGTGGAGCCCAAGTTGTGATTGCACTTTATAGTTTATTTTAATTTAGTGCAATCCGCCAACCCTAACACATTATATACCCACCTGCCCTAAGTCTGCTCCTCACCTGCCCTAAGCCTGCTCCTCACCTGTCCTTACACCGCTGCTCCTGACTCGTCACATAGGACAGCTTTTTCAGATATTGACACACTCCCTTTCAGTTCTGTGGTCAGTGATTGGCCCACATAGGGCGATGCACATCACTGATATTGAAGACAAGTCATGTGGGAGGATGACACATATAATTTATCCCCTTTTGCTGGATTCTTGGGAACTGAATCCCAAAAATAATATATTTGAAAAAAATCTACATTTTGGGGGAGATTAATAACAAATCAATTCACTCATCTTTGGTGTTTATGCAAGGAATAGACCAGGTAGATTCTGTCTTTTTAAAGATTTGTGTACTGATTTTCAGAAAAATCTGAACTCTTGAATTGGGGGAAAAAAAAAGAAATATGCAATCTCCTACAGCCATCAGTCAGAGTCTGCCATTAATCTACTGCAGGAAATGAAAGCAAATATCTTATTGTTTGCTGTGTACAATACCACCTTCTCTATTTGCATTAGTTTATACAGATTTTCTCAGTCGTCTTTCTGCCCACAATGAACAAATCTATTTTATTTTTGAGATTATATTGTGTGCCTGAAGAATACAGGAAAAGGCTCCTCTTTGTGTACTTTACCATAGGAAAACTGGAATTGCATGTGATTATAAAGGTTGCTACTAGAGATGAGGGATCGTGTTCGGAAAACGTTCATCAATCTCAAATTCGACAACAAACGTAGCACATTTGGATTCGTGTTCGCTTTCACAAGCATTTTTGCTCAAAGTCGGTCACAGTTCAGTAAATCAATATGAAAATATGCACAAGGTGCACAACCATTAGATAAATAAAATAAAGGGGTGTACTATCATTGGTAAATCCGTTATGTACCAAAGAAGGAAAAGATCCACTGTATAATGTGCACACCACCGATATTGTCAAAAATGGAAAACTTTATTAACACACATGAATCATTAAAACATAAATAAAAACATGTAGGTCCCCCAATGTTATGCACAATACCAAAAAATTGCAAACAAAGCATTAACAAGGAAATTAAATGTCTCCAATTTATCACAATAACATAGATCAGTAAACATAGCCGCCCAGTCAGGGGAATACAGTGGTTATGATGCCAAAAATGTTGTATTGTAAATAAATTAAAAATAGCAAACACAGTTATACTCACCAAAAACCTATTCCACCGAAGTCCTCGTTCTCCTGTAATAAACCAAAAATAAAAAACAACAATATCCCTCACCTATCCTTTGTTCTGTCCCACGTCATAATCTATGTCTCGGGGAAAAGCAGTTTTCAACCTGGACGGTGCCAAGATGCGACCATCCAGGCTGAGAACCACTGGTGAATCAGCTGCTGCGAGTGCAGACCCAGTGACCAGCGGTGATGTCATTGAGGCTACTTCCGGTAACTGAGGCTGCATTCCCAACCAGGCTGAACTGCTTTGACCTCGGTGAGATCCCCGCTAGCACCGATATGACTCAGATACCTGAGGCTCACGCGGACTGTACTGTGGTGTCAGGGCAGGAAGAGGAGATGGGTGTCTCTCAGGGTTAGAAGTGTGAGCACAGAGAGAATAATGATGAGGATATAGATTCTACTTGGTGTGTACTCAGAGGTATGCAGCTGAGTAGCTTAGCAGAGGAGGAATATAAGGAGGTAACTGTGGCTTCCCACACAAATGCGAAGTGACACAACCACAAGAAGCACTGCATCCTCAGCCCCAACTCTGGCTGTGGGCAGCAATGGTTGCGAATGTGCAGTTCACAGGGGCGGCAAAGGTTTCCTAGCCTTTTGAGACAGCAAACGATGACCCAACACATGTTATCTGTCAAAAAAATAACTATGTAGTGGCAAAAAAATTGCAATAATTTGAAAACTACATGAATGAAGCGACACATGCACGATCAGTATGCCTTGGTGAGGGAATCTCACTGCTTTAAAATGCGGACTAGCGGCCCTCTCCAACCTCCAGCCATCCCACCAACCCCATCTGCTGCTCCTTCTTCCTCTGTCACCATTTCAAATGTTCACACACATCTCTGGCCGCAGAAATTACAATTGTTTACCCACCACAGTCGGGGTGAGTGAGAGCTGGTCAGCTGTTGTGGAAGTAGACATGACTGCTGCTTTTGTGTCGCCTGGTGGATACAGATGGTTTCCAAAAGTTGAATGCCATCACAGTCCCCTAGTACCAGTTGCCCACTCATCATTACTTCTTTAACCCCTTCATGACCTTGGGATTTTCCATTTTTCCGTGTTCGTTTTTCGCTCCCCTCCTTCCCAGAGCCATAACTTTTTTATTTTTTCGTCAATATGGCCATGTGAGGGCTTATTTTTTGTGAAACAAGTTTTACTTTTGAAAAACATCATTGGTTTTAGCATGTCGTGTACTAGAAAATGGGAAAAAAAATTCCAAGTGCCGTGAAATTGCAAAAAAAGTGCAATGCCACACTTGTTTTTTGTTTGGCTTTTTTGCTAGGTTCACTAAATGCTAAAACTGACTTGACATTATGATTCTCCAGGTCATTACGAGTTCATAGATGCCAAATATGTCTAGGTTATTTTTTTATCTAAGTGGTGAAAACAAATTCCAAACTTTGCTAAAAAAAAAAAAACATTGTGCCGTTTTCCGATACCTGTAGCGTCTCCATTTTTCATGATCTGGGGTCGGTTGAGGGCTTATTTTTTGCGTGCCGAGCTGTCATTTTTAATGATACCATATTGGTGCAGGTATGTTCTTTTGATCTCCCGTTATTACATTTTAATGACCAGCGACCAAAAAAACGTAATTCTGGCGTTTCTCATTTTTTTTTCTCTACGCCGTTTAGCGATCAGGTTAATCCTTTTTTTATTGATAGATCGGGCGATTCTGAATGCGGCGGTACCAAATATGTGTAGGTTTGATTTTTTTTTTATTGATTTATTTTGAATGGGGCAAAGGGGGGTGATTTAAACTTTTATATATTTTTTTTCACATTTTTTTTACTTTTTTTTTTTTACTTTTGCCATGCTTCAATAGCCTCCATAGGAGGCTAGAAGCTGGCACAACTCGATCGCCTCTGCTACATAGCAGCGATCATCAGATCGCTGCTATGTAGCTGAATTGCAGGTGTGCTATGAGCGCCGACCACAGGGTGGTGCTCACAGCTAGCCGGGATCAGAAACCATAGAGGTCCCAAGAACCTTTATGGTTACTATGCAGAAGCATTGCTGTCCCCCAATCATGTGACGGGGTAGGCGATGCGCTCATTTTCAGCCGGATGGCCGGAAGCGCGGGTTAAATGCCACTGACAGCGTTTGACAGCGGCATTTAACTAGTTAATAGTGGCGGGTGAATCGAGATTTCACCCACCGCTATTGAGGGCACATGTCAGCTGTTCAAAACAGCTGACATGTCCCGGCTTTGATGCGGGCTCACCACTGGAGCTCTGCATCACAGCGGGGTATCTGACCTCGGACGTACTATACTGTCCAAGGTCAGAAAGGGGTTAAGAAAGCTTTGCCTGTGCTACACCAGCATCTCACCATCACCCTTCTCTGAAAAAATCTGCATCTCTGACACCTGGATGAGAAAACATGGGCAGCATTGTTACATCTCACTGACTTGGCACTGGGTGACTCTAGTGGCTGTGGGCGCATGTGGTCAAGGGGCTGCTCCACAATACATTGAATCCCCAAGGCGTGCTGAACAAACCTCTGTACCTAACAGTTTCTCCACTGATTCTGCCTCCTCCATCTCTTCTAGTGCCTCCAACTGTGACCTCAAGCTCTCCCTTAATCAGACATGCAATCCATCAGTGCAGATAGAATCTCCCCCACCTCTGTACTGCACAGCCATGGCTCACCGCAAGCAGGCAGTATTTAAATTAATATGCCTTGGATATCAGAATCACACAGCTCAAAAGTTGTGGACAGGTATCAGGCCGATTAAGAGCAATGGCTGTCTCCACTAAACCTGGAGCCAGGGAAGGCTGTGTGCAGTAAAGGTGCAATTCTGGTGTTGGCCCTATGCCTTGGCAACTTCACACACGTGCCTTGTGTAGCTCACGCCATCAACCTGGTGGTACAGCAATGTCTCCGTCACTATCTTGGCCTGGATGCACTGCTGCAGAAAGCATGGTCACTGTGTGGTCAGTCCAGATAATCGCACCCCGCAAGTCATTGACTTGCATCGCTCCAGAGGTCTTTCGGCCTACTGGTTAACCGTTTGATTAGCGATGTTCCAACATGATGGAATTCCACTCTGCACATGTTGCAGCGGCTGTGGAAGCCGCAATGAGCCAAGGTGCAGTATGTCCTTTTGCATAGCCTGGGCCAATTCAGTCTGGATGTGATGCAAATCATGCTTGCGCAGTGGGCACATGTGCAGGACCTCTGCACCCTTCTGCACAGTTTTGAAATGGCTACTAAGATGGATATCGCTGACAATGCCATCATCTGCATCACTATTCCGGTCATCTACCTGCTGGAGCACACCTTAAATAGTCTACGTGAGGAGGTGATGGTCCCAGAGGAAGAATTGGAAGCCGAGGAGGATGTGGAAGAGATGACAATATCTCAAACTCCCGGAAAGTCGTCACACAGGCGGGTGCCATTGGAGGGTGGTTTACAGCAATCAAGGTGGGCTCATGGTACCAGATAAACTATTAGTAAAGATGCAGGAGCTGATGAACAAAATGAGGAGGACAAGGTGATGGACGCACAACAGTCAGGAGTAGTGATGAGCAAGTATACTTATTGCTCGGGTTTTCCCGAGCATGCTTGGGTGAGTATTTTGTCGTGCTCGGAGATTTAGTTTTTGTCGACGCAGCAGCATATTTTGTGGCTGCTAGACAGCCTGAATACATGTGGGGTTTGCCTGTTTGTTAGGGAATCCCCACATGTATTCAAGCTGTCTAGCAGCCACAAATCATGCAGCTGCGTCGACAAAAACTAAATTTCCGAGCACGCTGAAATTCTCTGAGACCACCCGAGCATGCTTGGGAAATCTCGAGTAACAAGTATACTTGCTCATCACTAGTCAGGAAATAAGGGTGATATTGATATGCTCTCTGTTGTCCATGGTTCGCGGGAAGGGATAGAGGAAGCAACCTTGAGTGTTAACCCACCACCAACACAGAATGGAATTGGACCTCATGGAACCACCTGATACCTTGATGCCTTATTGCTGCACTAATTTCAACACGATGGCCATATTATTAGGGTTACAAATAGTGCTGACTACTAGGTTGCCACTCTGTTAGATCCACGGTACGAAAGTAAATTTAGCCAAATGTTTCCTCCACTGGAAAGGGATGCACACATGCTGGAGTATCAAGATATGCTTGTAGACAATCTTAAGAGTGGTTTTCCCAAGACTACAGTGAGTCACATAATGTGCATCCCAGTTGTAGACATCCAATCTTTGACATGTCAATTCGTAATTGCAAAAACATTAGCAGCAGGGAGCCTAACACACTTTTTAGACCAGCCCATGCACCAGCAGAACAGAGTACAAGTCTATCATGTTGTGAACAAATGGAGAGTATGATGCAGGAGTTTCTGGACCTCAATATCAATGCCATCAGGGGGAGTTGGACTCTCTTACATTTTGGTCTTCAAAAATGGAAGAGTGTCCTGAAGTCGCCTGTCACACCTTGTAGGTTTGGTCATGCCCAGCAGCCAGCATTCTCTCAGAACGTGTCTTCCGCACCGCTGGTGGTGTCATGACAGATAAGGGCATCCAGCTGTCACCTCAAAGTGTAGATCGCCTAACTTTCATTAAAATGAACAAGTCATGGATCTCTGATGACTTTTGCACCCCAGCTGCAGATAGGGCAGACAAGGTGATGGTGTCATTTTTAGTGTCCTGTATTGATCTCACGTTATTGCAGTCTGTGCCATCTTTGTGGTGTCTTCTGTGCCTGCTGTTGCTACTGCTGCTGATGTTACAAACATTTTATTGAAATGTGGAGACTCCAAGTTGGGTCTCCATGTAGTGGGCTGCCTGTGGTGGAAGGTGTGTCAGAGGCCTATTATACTTTTTCTACTCTGTGGAAATTGATGCCACTTTTGTGCTGTGACAATTATTTTTTTGAAACGAGAATACTCCAAGTTAGCTCTCCATCTGGTGGGTTGCCCGTGTAAGTAGGTTTACTAGACAGGCAGGCCTGCACTTACTTTCAGGCAAATACCCGTGTTACTATTCTTACATTTGTCACGGTCAGCTGCAGCCACAGATGTGGCCCAGCCCATAGACGCCCCCAAGCCAACCAACCTCAGAAGGCATGGGGCGTGCATCGCCGGGGGACGAAATATAGACCCTTTAAACCGCAGAGGGGGACCTGGCCTACCCGAACTAGGGGAGGGCAGCGACCAGGGTTCTGTGGCAGCTGAGCATGTGGACAAGGAAAGAAACACGTAGGACATGATTACACCGATACATCAGGAATAGAGAAAGTAAAGTTTACTAAAGCAAAGTCACACAGTACATAAACAAAACATGACGATGTCAGACTTCCGATTCCACACCTCAGAAGGGTACCACCCAGTGGACCCCAAGGCACCAATGGATCACCAAGGCACAGATAGGCAAGACATCAGGATACAAACAGGACATCAGTACCCAGAGTCACCGGCAGACATCAGATAGGAGTCCGGCTCCGGACATCCGACACGACCTACAGGCACCACCAGAGTCATCAGGTTCTAAGCTCCAGACAGCGGTCATCAGGTTCCAGACTGCGGTCGTCAGGCTCCGGGCATAGGATCTAGGAAGGAACTCAAGCGTGATGGTGCAGACACTGCCGTACTGGACATGGGCCAGACAGGGTTATCACCGCATGGTAGTCAGAGCACAGAGTAGTAGATGCTCAGCAGAAACACCAGTTTCAAGAGACTCAAAGTCACTGGGAGTGAGGCTCCAGATGCAGAGGGATTCCTGGAACATAATCACAGCAGACACAGTTCAGAAAGGTTCAGGTACAGGATCAAGGATTCGGGCCTGGATATACCGCCGCCAGAACAGGAATCAAGACAAGAATTTTGGTACCAAAACATAGACAGGAGAGGTGCAGGACCACAAACACACATAGCAAAGTTCAAGAGGTTTGTGCGTGTAGCTCAGCCCCACCCATAGGGCAGGGGAGCTTTATATATGAGCTGCCCCTCAGCAATTGGCTGGTGACAGCATTTGAAGTACACACCCTAACCCTGATAAAAGCAGGGGAGGTGTGGCTGTGCATGCCCTAAGCATACACACACCATTACAGCACACACAGTGCAGGATCTGAGGCTCAGGGCACATGACTGAAACTGCATGTCCTGAGCCACGTGGAAAGTCATGCACCTGCCGCAAATGACCTCACAACCCACGGACAGCTTCACAGCAGCAACCAGGGACTGCACATGAGGAAGGTATGGAGCAGGGCAAATACCTAAACGCCCATGTACGACTGCGCAGCAGAGCAGGGAACTGAGAAGGCTCCATTAAGGTAACAGCCAGCAGTATCCAGGCTCAAATTAGGGGGAAAAGAGTAAAGGGTTAAAGCAAACATGCTTTGTCATGCCGAAAACCATAGACAGACAGAATGGCATGACAACATTTTTCTATCAATTGTAGTCTATAAATCTGATGTTTGTGCCATCAGAGTGTGGCTGGAATTAACCCCTTCACCCCGAAGCCTGTTTTCACCTTCCTGACAAGGCCAATTTTTACAATTCTGACCACTGTCATAACTCTGGAATACTTCAATGGATTCCACTGATTCAGAGATTGTTTTCTTGTGACATATTGTACTTCATGATAGTGGTAAAATTTCTTTGATATGACTTGAGTTTATTTGTGAAAAAATGGAAATTTGGCAAAAATCTTGCAATTTTCATACTTTTAATTTTTATGCCCTTAGATCGGAGTCATATCGCACAAAATAGTTAATAAATAACATTTCCCACATATCTACTTTACATCAGCACAAATTTTGAAACATTATTTTTTTGTTAGGAAGCTATAAGGGTTAAAAGTTGACCAGCGATTTCTCATTGTTACAACAAAATTTGCAAAACCATTTGTTTTAGGGACCACCTCACATTTGAAGTGACTTTGAGGGGCCTACAGGTCCTTCTCAAAAAATTAGCATATAGTGTTAAATTTCATTATTTACCATAATGTAATGATTACAATTAAACTTTCATATATTATAAATTCATTATCCACCAACTGAAATTTGTCAGGTCTTTTATTGTTTTAATACTGATGATTTTGGCATACAACTCCTGATAACCCAAAAAACCTGTCTCAATAAATTAGCATATCAAGAAAAGGTTCTCTAAACGACCTATTACCCTAATCTTCTGAATCAACTAATTAACTCTAAACACATGCAAAAGATACCTGAGGCTTTTATAAACTCCCTGCCTGGTTCATTACTCAAAACCCCCATCATGGGTAAGACTAGCGACCTGACAGATGTCAAGAAGGCCATCATTGACACCCTCAAGCAAGAGGGTAAGACCCAGAAAGAAATTTCTCAACAAATAGGCTGTTCCCAGAGTGCTGTATCAAGGCACCTCAATGGTAAGTCTGTTGGAAGGAAACAATGTGGCAGAAAACGCTGTACAACGAGAAGAGGAGACCGGACCCTGAGGAAGATTGTGGAGAAGGACCGATTCCAGACCTTGGGGAACCTGAGGAAGCAGTGGACTGAGTCTGGTGTGGAAACATCCAGAGCCACCGTGCACAGGCGTGTGCAGGAAATGGGCTACAGGTGCCGCATTCCCCAGGTAAAGCCACTTTTGAACCATAAACAGCGGCAGAGGCGCCTGACCTGGGCTACAGAGAAGCAGCACTGGACTGTTGCTAAGTGGTCCCAAGTACTTTTTTCTGATGAAAGCAAATTTTGCATGTCATTCGGAAATCAAGGTGCCAGAGTCTGGAGGAAGACTGGGGAGAAGGTAATGCCAAAATGCCTGAAGTCCAGTGTCAAGTACCCACAGTCAGTGATGGTGTGGGGTGCCATGTCAGCTGCTGGTGTTGGTCCACTGTGTTTCATCAAGGGCAGGGTCAATGCAGCTAGCTATCAGGAGATTTTGGAGCACTTCATGCTTCCATCGGCTGAAATGCTTTATGGAGATGAAGATTTCATTTTTCAGCACGACCTGGCACCTGCTCACAGTGCCAAAACCACTGGTAAATGGTTTACTGACCATGGTATTACTGTGCTCAATTGGCCTGCCAACTCTCCTGACCTGAACCCCATAGAGAATCTGTGGGATATTGTGAAGAGAAAGTTGAGAGACGCAAGACCCAACACTCTGGATGAGCTTAAGGCCGCTATTGAAGCATCCTGGGCCTCCATAACATCTCAGCAGTGTCACAGGCTGATTGCCTCCATGCCACGCCGCATTGAAGCAGTCATTTCTGCCAAAGGATTCCTGACCAAGTATTGAGTGCATAACTGAACATTATTATTTGTTGGTTTTTTTGTTTGTTATTAAAAAACACTTTTATTTGATTGGATGGGTGAAATATGCTAATTTATTGAGACAGGTTTTTTGGGTTATCAGGAGTTGTATGCCAAAATCATCAGTATTAAAACAATAAAAGACCTGACAAATTTCAGTTGGTGGATAATGAATCTATAATATATGAAAGTTTAATTGTAATCATTACATTATGGTAAATAATGAAATTTAACACTATATGCTAATTTTTTGAGAAGGACCTGTATATGACAGAAAATACCCATAAGTAAAACAATTCTAAAAACTGCACCCCTCAATGTACTGAAAACCACATTCAAGAAGTTTATTAACCCTTCAGGTGCCTCACATGAATGTTTTTTTAATGTGGAAGGAAAAAAAAACATTTACTTTTCTTTCACAAAAAATTTCTTTAAGACCTAATTTTTTTTTACTTTCGCAAGGGTAACAGGAGAAAATTGACCATATTATTTGGTTTGCAATTTATCCTGAGCATGCCGATACCCCATATGTGTGAGAAATATACTGTTTAGATGCAAGGCAGGGCTTAAAAAGGAAGGTGCACCATTTCACTTTTTGGGTGTTCCTTTGTCTATTGATTACAGTCAGACAGTTGTCAGCGCTTCCGTCACAAGATTCTCGTGGATATCAAATCTAATCATTTATATAGGTGTTACAGGATGAAACAACGGGTTTTGACACCAACATCCAACATATATGATATATATTTTTAACCCCTTCCCGACCTTTGACGCATACGCTGCGTCATGAAAGTCGGTGCCATTCCGACCCATGACGCAGCATATGCGTCATGGAAAGATCGCGTCCCTGCAGGCCGGGTGAAAGGGTTAACTCCCATTTCACCCGATCTGCAGGGACAGGGGGAGTGGTAGTTTAGCCCAGGGGGGGTGGCTTCACCCCCTCGTGGCTACGATCGCTCTGATTGGCTGTTGAAAGTGAAACTGCCAATCAGAGCGATTTGTAATATTTCACCTAAAAAACTGGTGAAATATTACAATCCAGCCATGGCCGATGCTGCAATATCATCGGCCATGGCTGGAAACACTTATGTGCACCCACCCCACCCCTCCGATCGCCCCCCCAGCCCCCCGATCTGTGGTCCGCTCCCCTCCGTCCTGTGCTCCGCTCCCCCGTCCTCCTGTCCGCTTCCCCGTGCACCAATCACACCCCCCGCGCTCCAATCAAACCCCCCCGCACTCCGATCCCCCCCCCGCACACAGCGACCCCCCCGTGCTCCGATCCACCCCCCCCCCGCACAGCGACCCCCCACCCCGTGCTCCAATCCTTCCCCGTGTTCCGATCCACCCCCCCCATGATCCGATCCACCCCCCCGTGCTCCGACGCCCCCCCCGTGCCCTGATCTCCCCCCCTTATACTTACCTGGCCGCCCGAGGTCTGTCCGTCTTCTTTCCTGGGCGCCGCCATCTTCCAAAATGGCGGGCGCATGTGCAGTGCGCCCGCCGAATCTGCCTGCCGGCAGATTCGTTCCAGAGTGAATTTTGATCACTGAGATATAACCTATCTCAGTGATCAAAATAAAAAAAATAGTAAATGACCCCCCCCTTTGTCACCCCCATAGATAGGGACAATAAAAAAAATAAAGAATTTTTTTTTTTTTCACTAAGGTTGGGGTAAGAACTAGGGTTAGGGTTAGGGTTAGGGGTAGGGTTAGGGGTAGGGTTAGGGTTAGGGGTAGGGTTAGGGTTGGGGTAGGGTTAGGGTTAGGGGTAGGGTTAGGGGTAGGGTTAGGGGTAGGGCTAGAGTTAGGGTTAGGGGTAGGGTTAGGGGTAGGGGTAGGGTTAGGGTTTCAGTATGTGCACACGTATTCTGGTCCTATGCGGATTTTTCCGCAGCGGATTTGAAAAATCCACAGTGCTAAACCGCTGCCGATTTATCGTGGATTTACCGCGGTTTTTCTGCGCATTTCACTGCGGTTTTACAACTGCGATTTTCTATTGGAGCAGTTGTAAAACCGCTGCGGAATCCGCAGAAAGAAGTGACATGCTGCGGAATGTAAACCGCTGCGTTTCCGTGCAGTTTTTCCGCAGCATGTGTACAGCGATTTTTGGTTCCCATAGGTTCACATTGAACTGTAAACTCATGGGAAACTGCTGCGGATCCGCAGCGTTTTCCGCAGCGTGTGCACATACCTTTAGAATTAGGCTATGTGCACACGGTGCGGATTGGCCGCTGCGGATCCGCAGCAATGTTCCATCAGGTTTACAGTACCATGTAAACATATGGAAAACCAAATCCGCTGTGCCCATGGTGCAGAAAATACCGCGCGGGAACGCTGCGTTGTATTTTCCGCAGCATTCCAATTCTTTGTGCGGATTCCGCAGCGTTTTACACCTGTTCCTCAATAGGAATCCACAGGTGAAATCCACACAAAAAACACTGGAAATCCACGGTAAATCCACAGGTAAAACGCAGTGCCTTTTACCCGCGGATTTTTCAAAAATGATGCTGAAAAATCTCATACGAATCCGCAACGTTGGCACATAGCCTTAGAGTTGGGTTGGAATTAGGGTTGTGGTTAGGGTTAGGGGTGTTTTGGGGTTAGGGTTGTGGTTAGGGGTGTGTTGGGGTTAGGGTTGTGATTAGGGTTACGGCTACAGTTGGGATAAGGGTTAGGGGTGTGTTGGAGGTAGAATTGAGGGGTTTCCACTGTTTAGGCACTTCAGGGGGTCTCCAAACGCAACATGGCGCCACCATTGATTCCAGCCAATCTTGTATTCAAAAATTCAAATGGTGCTCCCTCACTTCCGAACCCCGACGTGTGCCCAAACAGTGGTTTACCCCCACATATGGGGTACCAGCATACTCAGGACAAACTGCGCAACAATTACTGGGGTCCAATTTCTCCTGTTACCCTTGAGAAAATAAAAAATTGCTTGCTAAAACATCATTTTTGAGGAAAGAAAAATGATTTTTTATTTTCACGGCTCTGCGTTGTAAACGTCTGTGAAGCACTTGGGGGTTCAAAGTGCTCACCACATATCTAGATAAGTTCCTTGGGGGGTCTAGTTTCCAAAATGGGGTCACTTGTGGGGGGTTTCTACTGTTTAGGCACACCAGGGGCTCTGCAAACGCAACGTGACGCCCGCAGACCATTCCATCAAAGTCTGCATTTCAAAAGTCACTACTTCCCTTCTGAGCCCCCACGTGTGCCCAAACAGTGGTTTACCCCCACACATGGGGCATCAGCGTACTCAGGAGAAACTGGACAACAACTTTTGTGGTCCAATTTCTCCTGTAACCCTTGGGAAAATAAAAAATTCTGGGCTAAAAAATTATTTTTGAGGAAAGAAAACGTATTTATTATTTTCACGGCTCTGCGTTATAAACTTCTGTAAAGCACTTGGGGGTTGAAAGTGCTCACCACACATCTAGATAAGTTCCTTTGGGGGTCTAGTTTCCAAAATGGGGTCACTTGTGGGGGGTTTCTACTGTTTAGGCACACCAGGGGCTCTGCAAACGCAATGTGACGCCCGCAGACCATTCCATCAAAGTCTGCATTTCAAAAGTCACTACTTCCCTTCTGAGCCCCCACGTGTGCCCAAACAGTGGTTTACCCCCACACATGGGGTATCAGCGTACTCAGGAGAAACTGGACAACAACTTTTGTGGTCCAATTTCTCCTGTAACCCTTGGGAAAATAAAACATTCTGGGCTAAAAAATTATTTTTGAGGAAAGAAAACGTATTTATTATTTTCACTGCTCTGTGTTATGAACTTCTGTGAAGCACTTGGGGGTTCAAAGTGCTCACCTCACATCTAGATAAGTTCCTTTCGGGGTCTAGTTTCCAAAATGGGGTCACTTGTGGGGGTTTCTACTGTTTAGCCACATCAGGGGCTCTGCAAACGCAACGTGACGCCCACAGAGCATTCCATCAAAGTCTGCATTTCAAAACGTCAGTACTTCACTTCCGAGCCCCAGCATGTGCCTAAACAGTGGTTTACCCCCACATATGGGGTATCAGCGTACTCAGGAGAAACTGGACAACAACTTTTGGGGTCAAATTTCTCCTGTTACCCTTGGGAAAATAAAAAATTGCGGGCTAAAATTCATTTTTGAGAAAATATTTTTTTTTTTTTATTTTCATGGCTCTGCGTTATAAACTTCTGTGAAGCACTTGAGGGTTCAAAGTGCTCACTACACATCTAGATTAGTTCCTTTGGGGGTCTAGTTTCCAAAATGGGGTAATTTGTGGGGGATCTCCAATGTTTAGGCACACAGGGGCTCTCCAAACGCGACATGGTGTCCGCTAATGATTGGAGATAATTTTCCATTTAAAAAGCCAAATGGCGTGCCTTCCCTTCTGAGCCCTGCCGTGCGCCCAAACAGTGGTTTACCCCCACATATGGGGTATCTGCATACTCAGGACAAACTGGACAACAACATTTGTGGTCCAATTTCTCCTATTACCATTGGAAAAATAGGAAATTCCAGGCTAAAAAATCATTTTTGAGAAAAGAAAAATTATTTTTTATTTTCATGGCTCTGCATTATAAACTTCTGTGAAGCACCTGGGGGTTTAAAGTGCTCAGTATGCATCTAGATAAGTTCCTTGGGGGGTCTAGTTTCCAAAATGGGGTCACTTGTGGGGGAGCTCCATTGCATAGGCACACAGGGGCTCTCCAAATGCGACATGGTGTCCGCTAACAATTGGAGCTAATTTTCCATTCAAAAAGTTAAAAGGCGCGCCTTCCCTTCCGAGCCCTGCCGTGTGCCCAAACAGTGGTTTACCCCCACATATGAGGTATCGGCGTACTCGGGAGAAATTGCTCAACAAATTTTAGGATCCATTTTATCCTATTGCCCATGTGAAAATGAAAAAATTGAGGCGAAAATAAATTTTTTGTGAAAAAAAAGTACTTTTTCATTTTTACGGATCAATTTGTGAAGCACCTGAGGGTTTAAAGTGCTCACTAGGCATCTAGATAAGTTCCTTGGGGGGTCCAGTTTCCAAAATGGGGTCACTTGTGGGGGAGCTCCAATGTTTAAGCACACAGGGTCTCTCCAAACGCGACATGGTGTCCGCTAACGATGGAGATAATTTTTCATTCAAAAAGTCAAATGGCGCTCCTTCCCTTCCGAGCCTTACCATGTGCCCAAACAGTGGTTTACCCCCACATGTGAAGTATCGGTGTACTCAGGAGAAATTGCCAAACAAATTTTAGGATCCATTTTATCCTGTTGTCCATGTGAAAATGAAAAAATTGAGGCTAAAAGAATTTTTTTGTGAAAAAAAAGCACTTTTTCATTTTTACAGATCAATTTGTGAAGCACCTGGGGGTTTAAAGGGCTCACTATGCATCTAGATAAGTTCCTTGGGGCATCTAGTTTCCAAAATGGGGTCACTTGTGGGGGAGCTCCAATTTTTAGGCACACGGGGGCTCTCCAAATGTGACATGGTGTCCGCTAAAGAGTGCAGCCAATTTTTCATTCAAAAAGTCAAATGGCGCTCCTTCCCTTCCAAGCCCTGCCGTGCGCCCAAACAGTGGTTTACCCCCACATATGAGGTATCAGCGTACTCAGGACAAATTGGACAACAACGTACGTGGTTCAGTTTCTCCTTTTACCATTGGGAAAATAAAAAAATTGTTGCTGAAAAATCATTTTTGTGACTAAAAAGTTAAATGTTCATTTTTTCCTTCCATGTTGCTTCTGCTGCTGTGAAGCACCTGAAGGGTTAATAAACTTCTTGAATGTGGTTTTGTGCACCTTGAGGGGTGCAGTTTTTAGAATGGTGTCACTTTTGGGTATTTTCAGCCATATAGACCCCTCAAACTGACTTCAAATGTGAGGTGGTCCCTAAAAAAAATGGTTTTGTAAATTTCGTTGTAAAAATGAGAAATCGCTGGTCAAATTTTAACCCTTATAACTTCCTAGCAAAAAAAAATTTTGTTTCCAAAATTGTGCTGATGTAAAGTAGACGTGTGGGAAATGTTATTTGTTAACTATTTTGTGTCACATAACTCTCTGGTTTAACAGGATAAAAATTCAAAATGTGAAAATTGCGAAATTTTCAAAATTTTCGCCAAATTTCCGTTTTTATCACAAATAAACACAGAATTTATTGACCTAAATTTACCACTAACATGAAGCCCAATATGTCACGAAAAAACAATCTCAGAACCGCTAGGATCCATTGAAGCGTTCCTGAGTTATTACCTCATGAAGGGACACTGGTCAGAATTGCAAAAAACGGCAAGGTCTTTAAGGTCAAAATAGGCTGGGTCATGAAGGGGTTAAATAACCTGAAGAAGACTCCGGGATGTTGGAGTCGAAACACGCTGTTTTATCCGTATCCCTATCTTTTAGGGTCAGTTGGATTTACTTTTTGAATGTAAAAATTGCTGGGATAATTAGCGGATGCCATGTCATTACTGGAGTGCCCCTGATATGCCTAAGCAGTGGATACCCCCGACAAGTGACCTCATTTTGGAAACCATACCCATTAAGGATTTTATCTAGATGTGTATTGAGCACCTTGAACTCACAAGTGCTTTACAGAAGTTTATAACGTAGAGCCGTGAAAATAAAAAAAATAAAATTTTTCACAGATAAATCTTTTTTTAAGCTCAAAAGTTTGCATTTTCATAAGGTTAAAAGAAGTAATTGCTCCATGCAATTTGTTGTGCAATTTATCCTGAGTGTGCAGATACCCAATATGTGGAGGAAAACAACTGTGTTTTGAAGGGGATGAGCGCCATTTGACTTTTTGAATGTAAAATTTACTGGAATAATTAGCGGATGCCATGTCGCGTTTGGAGAGCCCCGATGTGCCTAAATAGTGGAAACCCCCCAACAAGTGACACCATTTTGGAAACTAGACCCCTTTGGGAACTTATCTAGTTGTGTATTGAATAACTTGAACCCCTAGGTGCTTCACAGAAGTATATAACATAGAGCCATGAAAATAGAAAAAAAGGCACATTTTTCCCGCAAAAATCTTTTTTAGCTCCAAATTTTGTATTTTCACAAAGGTAACAGGAGAAAATGGACCACAAAAATTGTTTTGCAATTTCTCTTGAGTTTACTAATACCTCACATGTGGTCAAAACTACTTTTGAGGCACAGTGCAAAGCTTAGAAGGGAAGTAGCGCCATATTACAGTGCAGATTGTTTTTGCACTGGTTTGAGGGTGTCATGTCACATTGGCAGAGCTACTGAGGTGCAGAACCCCCCATAAGTGACCCCATATTACAAACTAAACCTCTCAATGAATGTATCTAGGGGTGCAGTGTTTATATTGACACCACAGGTGTGTCACAGAATTTTATATTATTGGGCAGTGAAGAAAAAATAATTTACATTTTTACCACCAAAATTGCGTTAGCCCTAAATTTTACATTTTCATACTGGGAAACCTGTAAATATGGCACCCAAATTAATCCCACAATTTCTGCTGAATGTAGAAATACCCCATATGTGGCTGTACAGTACTGCTTAGCCATACGGAGAGACTCGGGAGGGACGAGTCACTCTGGATGGACAAAGAGCTATTTGCCTCTTGTAGTGCAGATTTGCCTAGAATAGTTTGCAGACTCCATATGAAGAGCCCCTACATGCTAGAAAAGAAGAATCCCCCTTCAAGTGACCCCATTTTGGAAATTATACCCCTTTGGAAATTTATCTACAGGTATAGTGACGATTTTGACTCCATGGGTGTTTTCCAGAAGCAGCAGTGGATGTTGCTGAGTGGAAATTGCAAACTGCCGTTGTAGTGACTAGTACATTGCAGTCACCAGTGCGTTATGCCCAGCCTGTGCTTCTGGAGGCATGCACCCGTAAGTTAGGCGGGCTCTCATCACTTGAATTTAGCCAATAGTGGAATCCAATTAGTCTTAGGTAAATATAATTTTGGATTAAAATGTAACCTTTGATATTTTCTTTATTTTAAAAGGATAATTCAAAAGTGCAAAATAATACTAAGTGCAAGGTGAATGGGACAAACAACACTTAAAAATCCATGAAGTGCAACATCAGCAGACGGGGTAATTTTTATTTATTATTGAATCCCTCAATCTGCACTTGTCTGTTCCTTAAGTCCCCTATCCCTTTAACATAGTCTTTTAATAGGACTTGTTAGCACAGGGTATATACAGTATATATCCTCTATGGAACAAGTTTATAGGGAAATGCCAATCTACGGTCATACCCATTCAGTGCATCCTCCACATGTTATGATAGTCAAACACCCACTTCACGATTCCTCAATCCTCAAAGACAATATGTCTAGAACCTTATAACATATTAGTAGGTGTGACCCATATATGTATCAGGACCCTATCAACATTGTTAGGTCCAAATACTTTCCACATATAAGACCCTCTTCTAAGACCACATATAGATAAGAACCAGGGTACAACAGACTCTGGGGTCAACATTGTCAGCAGTGTCACTTCACAGGTGGTGTCACAAACATGCATCTACTCGTTTTATCAGTGCATACTCTGATTTCAATCTCCCACCTTCCCCTTTAACATTTAAGGAGATTGACAGCATACATAACATGCATATTAAGCAGACTGGAAAGATCTCACCCGCATTGATGTAATCAAGGACATGCCTTAATCCAGATACAGCCGTAGACCCTTTCTCCCCCCTCCTGACGCGTTTCGCTTATGCTCTTCAGGGGATGTGCTGGGGCCAGAGTGGTAATGCCATCAAAAAGGTGCCGTCATTGGGCTCTCATCACTATAGAAATGTCAAACATGTGGGCGCTAAATGTGGCTTAGGCACACGGGCTCAGAAGGGAGGGGGGGGGCATATGGATTTGGGAGCGGAGAATTTGCTGAATTTCTTTTGGGGGTGAGGAGCCATTCAGCTTTTCCAGAGCCTTTGTGCTACCAGTAACGTGGAAGCCCCTATATTTCCATTAACAGGTGATTGACATAAGTGAAGGCATCCCTTTTTGTAGATTGGGTTGAAGCTTTCATTGGGAACATGTTACATAATATTTATCAGGCGCGCTACGCTGAGTACTTACATCGGGGTTTCCATCTAAATCTTTGATGTATCAGATGAGACCCCCAATAGATCCATTCACTATAATGAGGCAGCAGAGTTCTCTGGACTCCATCTGGCCTCTATTCAGCGGTGTCCTTCTTTTCAGAAGAGTACAAAACTGTGGCCGATGGCACTTTTACCAATCCTAAAAGGACAGACACCGCCAGATCACAGGTCCCGTGACATCCACAGTGACTCCATCTGCCTCATTATAGTGAATCTTCCGTCAGAGGTTCCATGTGAATCACGTATTTCAGAGATTTACACGGAAATGCTCAGTGCAGAGCATAGTAGAAATGTGCCCCTAGCCTTACTGCAGTCTTTGGGAGGCAGAATGAAAAAATCAACAGCCTGTGAAGAATTGGTTTTATTTTTTTATGCCATTCTCTGTGCGGTACAAGTGATTAGGTGACTTTATTCTTCCGGTCGGTGTAATTACATTGATAGCAGATTTATATTGTGCTTCTATGTTTGGCTGCGGTCACACACTATAAGATGCTTTTCATTGCGATAACTAGTTTTTGCATCTCCACAGTTTAAGACCTATAATTTTTTCATATTTCAGCCGACAGAGTCATGTGATAGTTTGTTTTTTGCGAGACGAGCTGATGTTTTTATTTGTACAATTTTTGGGCAAATAACCTTTTATGATCACTTTCTATTCTGATTTTTGTGAGACAGTACCAAAACCAGCAATTAAGGGATTGCTTTTTTTAATACTTTTCCACTTGTGGTAAAATTAGTAAGGCAGCTTTATTCTTTGGGTCAGTTCAATTACAGCGATAGCCAATATATATAGTTTTTTTTATGCTTTGGCGCTTTTACACAATAAAAACTATATTATAGAAAAATGAATTATTTTTGCATCTCTTTACTCTGAGAGCTATAACTTTTTATCCTTCTGCTGATGGAGCTGTAGGACAGCTTATTTTTTTCCGGGACAAGATGACATTTTCAGCAGTGCCATTTTTATTTACGTTAGACTTTTTGATCGCATTTTATTGCACATTTTTGCAGTATGATGATAAAGCATTGTTTAGTGCCTCCATTTTTTTCAGTGAACTGTTCGGCAAATGGAAGACCGTTCGGCGAATCCGAACCAAACCTGAAAAGGTTTGCTCATCTCTAATCATGACAGCACTAATCCTTTTATAACCCATGATGAGGTAGTTCAGCCAGCCAATCACAGTAATGCTACTGCCAAGATGACTACGGCATTATGGTGACTGGCAGGCAATCCCCGCATGCCTATTCGCTGTGTAACAAGCGCTAAACATGTGGAGCTGGAATTTTAGCTTCAAATCCTAGGACCTAGCTACTTAAGTGATATTTGAGAATCACCGAGCACGTTTGCTCATCTCTAGTGTCTTGTCATGTTTTATAAAGAGATCCTAATGCACCTGTACATGCACAACATGAATATTCACATTCTCTGGTCATGATTGTATTTCCTGAGGAAACACAGCTAATTTGCATACAAAAAAGCATCAGTCTGTAGTTCATGAGGAAATAAAACATTGTCATGCACAATAATATAGAACATTAATGTATTCTAGAACTGGTAAATCCTGTAAATCCTGATAGTCAAGAATTGAAGAACTGTGTCCCTCAATACAAGCTGACTATCTGAATGGAATATGTAATGGAAAAATACTCATAATGCACTGTATATTATGGTGATTAGAGATTAGATGGATATATAATGTGTGATTGAGTACATGGCAATAACTTCTCGACTCCAGTCCCATGCTCTGCTCTCTTCTATGGCTGCTGCCCTTCCTGTGGTCCATGTCAGTTTCAAAAGTTGCATGGCATACCTCTCTGATATAATCCCACTTTTAAGGCCAATTTAGCCACATCTGTGTGTCTGATTATTCAGTGAGCAATATTTTCAGTTGCCCCATGTTTTGCAATTTGCTACTATCGAGTTTCTGCAGATAGAATCATCACTGCAAATACCTGTGACTTTTTCAATCTGCATCTGCTGCTCCTCATACCTGCTGATTAACCCATCAACTGGTTTATCTATTATGAATTGTTTTCTAGAGACTGTTCACATTATGCTGCAATAATCTCTGCAAACTTCGGTAATTTCTAAAACTACATCTACATCTTGGTTTAGACATGCTGCTTAAAGGGGATCTGTCATCACATTTGACCTATCTAAACCATAGCTCCCAACCATCCCTCATTGTGCGGGACTGTCCCGGTTTTGATGCTTTCCCCCGCTGTCCAGCACGGGACGCTCTGTTTCCCGCAGAGAGCAGGAGAAGCAGCCGACACGCCCCCTTGTGTTAAGCCACGCCCCTTCCCCATGCAGTCTGTTTTTCTTCCAGTGTGCATGGTACAGCTCAGAGGGAGAGAGGGGACATTTTTGAGGTACGTGTCACGCCCCTTTGTGTTAGGCCACGCCCCTTACTGTATGTTCCTGAGTGAGTCTCCAGTGTGCGTGCGGTACTGAACTTCAGAGATGGAGACACTGAGAGGGGACACTTCTGTTCTCTGAGGTACATAAGTTACAACACAGGCAGTCACCACCTCCAGGGCTTATCTGCCGAACACAGCCCTGGGTGCCCCAATAAGCAGCAGACCAGTGGACTGCTGAGCTAATCATGCCTGGCTAGTAAACTAATCATGCATGGAATGAGTGGGGCTGAGCAGGGTGGGATGGAAACACTGACCGCCTCCTATGTTACTGGCCTCTGCTGCTGTCAGTGCAGGTCGACATATCCAGTATGGAGAAGTCTGTGCAGTTAGCCGTGTGTGTATGAGGTGTATGGAACGGAGCCGTGTGTGTATGAGGTGTATGGAGTAGAGCCGTGTGTGTATGAGGTGTACGGAGCGGAGCTGTGTGTGTATGAGGTGAATGGAGCGGAGTCGTGTGTGTATGAGGTGTATGGAGCGAAGCCGTGTGTGTATGAGGTGTATGGAGCGAAGCCGTGTGTGTATGAGGTGTATGGAGCAGAGCTGTGTGTGTATGAGATGTATGGAGCGGAGTCGTGTGCGTATGAGGTGTATGGAGCAGAGCTAAATGTGTACGAGGTGTATGGAGCGGAGCCGTGTGTGTATGAGGTGTATGGAGCGGAGCTAAATGTGTACGTGGTGTATGGAGCGGAGCCGTGTGTGTATGAGGTGTATGGAGCGGAGCCGTGTGTGTACAAGGTGTATGGAGCAGAGCCGTGTGTTTACAAGGTGTATGGTGCAGAGCAGAATGTGTACGAAGTGTATGGAGCGGAGCCGTGTGTGTATGAGGTGTATGGAGCGGAACCTTGTGTGTATGAGGTGTACAGAGCGGAGCCGTGTGTGAGGTGTATGGAGCAGAGCTAAATGTGTACGAGGTGTATGGAGCGGAGCCGTGTGTGTACGAGGTGTATGGAGCGGAGCCGTGTGTGTATGAGGTGTATGGAGTGGAACCGTGTGTGTATGAGGTGTATGGAGCGAAGTCGTGTGCGTATGAGGTGTATGGAGCAGAGCTAAATGTGTACGAGGTGTATGGAGCGGAGCCGTGTGTGTATGAGGTGTATGGAGCGGAGCCGTGTGTGTATGAGGTGTATGGAGCGGAGCCGTGTGTGTATGAGGTGTATGGAGCGGAGCTAAATGTGTACGTGGTGTATGGAGCGGAGCCGTGTGTGTATGAGGTGTATGGAGCGGAGCCGTGTGTGTACGAGGTATATGGAGCGGAGCTGAATGTGTACGAGGTGTATGGAGTGGAGCCATGTGTGTATGAGGTGTATGGAGCGGAGCTAAATGTGTACGAGGTGTATGGAGCGGAGCTGTGTGTGTATGAGGTGTATGGAGCGGAGCTAAATGTGTACGTGGTGTATGGAGCGGAGCCGTGTGTGTATGAGGTGTATGGAGCGGAGCCGTGTGTACAAGGTGTATGGAGCGGAGCCGTGTGTTTACAAGGTGTATGGTGCAGAGCAGAATGTGTACGAAGTGTATGGAGCGGAGCCGTGTGTGTATGAGGTGTATGGAGCGGAACCTTGTGTGTATGAGGTGTACAGAGCGGAGCCGTGTGTGAGGTGTATGGAGCGGAGTTGTGTGCGTATGAGGTGTATGGAGCAGAGCTAAATGTGTACGAGGTGTATGGAGCAGAGCCGTGTGTGTACGAGGTGTATGGAGCGGAGCCGTGTGTGTATGAGGTGTATGGAGCGGAGCCGTGTGTGTATGAGGTGTATGGAGCGAAGTCGTGTGCGTATGAGGTGTATGGAGCAGAGCTAAATGTGTACGAGGTGTATGGAGCGGAGCCGTGTGTGTATGAGGTGTATGGAGCGGAGCCGTGTGTGTATGAGGTGTATGGAGCGGAGCTAAATGTGTACGTGGTGTATGGAGCGGAGCCGTGTGTGTATGAGGTGTATGGAGCGGAGCCGTGTGTGTACGAGGTATATGGAGCGGAGCTGAATGTGTACGAGGTGTATGGAGTGGAGCCATGTGTGTATGAGGTGTATGGAGCGGAGCCCTGTGTGTATAAGGTGTACGGAGCGGAGCCGTGTGTGTATGAGGTGTATGGAGCGGAGCCGTGTGTGTATGAGGTGTATGGAGCGGAGCCGTGTGTGTATGAGGAGTATGGAGCGGAGCCTTGTGTGTATGAGGTGTACGGAGCGGAGCCATGTGTGTATGAGGTGTATGGAGTGGAGCCGTGTGTGTATGAGGTGTATGGAGCGGAGCCGTGTGTGTATGAGGTGTATGGAGCGGAGCCGTGTGTGTATGAGGAGTATGGAGCGGAGCCTTGTGTGTATGAGGTGTACGGAGCGGAGCCGTGTGTGTATGAGGTGTATGGAGCGGAGCCGTGTGTGTATGAGGTGTATGGAGCGGAGCCGTGTGTGTATGAGGAGTATGGAGCGGAGCCTTGTGTGTATGAGGTGTACGGAGCGGAGCCGTGTGTGTATGAGGTGTATGGAGTGGAGCCGTGTGTGCGGAATGGAGCCGTGTGCAAAGTGTGTGGGGCGCAACCACGTGTGTAGGAGTAGCTATGTGTGGCCATTATACGGTACGAAGTATCATGTGTGGCCAATATACAGTATGGAGCCTCATGTGCGGTCATTATACAGCATGGAGCATCATGTGCGGTCATTATACAGTATGGAGCATCATGTGCGGTCATTATACAGTATGGAGCATCATGTGCAGTCATTATACAGTATGGAGCATCATGTGTGGCCAATATACAGTATGGAGCATCATGTGCAGTCATTATACAGTATGGAGCATCATGTGGGGCCATTATACAGTATGGAGCATCATGTGCCGTCATTATACAGTATGGAGCATCATAGTTACATAGTTATTAAGGTTGAAGGAAGACTTTAAGTCCATCTAGTTCAACCCATAGCCTAACCTAACTTGCCCTAACATGTTGATCCAGAGGAAGGCAAAAAAAACCATATGGCAAAGAGTAAGCTCCACCTTGGGGAAAAAAATTCTTTCCCGACTCCACATACGGCAATCAGACTAGTTCCCTGGATCAACGCCCTATCAAGGAATCTAGTGTATATACCCTGTAACATTATACTTTTCCAGAAATGTATCCAGTCCCTTCTTAAATTTAAGTAATGAATGACTCATTACAACATCATACGGCAGAGAGTTCCATAGTCTCACTGCTCTTACAGTATAGAATCCGCGTCTGTTATTATGCTTAAACCTTTTTTCCTCCAAACGTAGAGGATGCCCCCTTGTCCCTGTTTCAGGTCTATGATTAAAAAGATCATCAGAAAGGTCTTTGTACTGTCCCCTCATATATTTATACATTAACATAAGATCACCCCTTAGTCTTCGTTTTTCCAAACTAAATAGTCCCAAGTGTAATAACCTATCTTGGTATTGCAGACCCCCAGTCCTCTAATAACCTTGGTCGCTCTTCTCTGCACCCGCTCTAGTTCAGCTATGTCTTTCTTATACACCGGACACCAGAACTCTGCACAGTATTCTAAGAGTGGTCGAACAAGTGACTTGTATAAAGGTAAAATTATGTTCTCCTCATGAGCATCTATGCCTCTTTTAATGCATCCCATTATTTTATTTGCCTTTGTAGCAGCTGCCTGACACTGGCCACTGAATATGAGTTTGTCATCCACCCATACTTCCAGGTCTTTTTCATTGACGGTTTTGCCCAGAGTTTTAGAATTAAGCACATAGTTATACATCTTATTACTTCTACCCAAGTGCATGCCTTACATTTATACCCATTAAAGCTCATTTGCCATTTATCAGCCCAAGCTTCTAGTTTACATAAATCATCCTGTAATATAAAATTGTCTTCCTCTGTATTGATTACCCTGCAGAGTTTAGTGTCATCTGCAAATATTGAAATTCTACTCTGAATGCCCCCTACAAGGTCATTAATAAATATATTAAAAAGAAGAGGGCCCAATACTGACCCCTGTGGTACCCCACTGCTAACCGCTACCCAGTCCGAGTGTGTTCCATTAATAAAAACCCTTTGTTTCCTATCCCTGAGCCAGCTCTCAACCCACTTACACATATTTTTCCCTATCCCCATTATTCTCATTTTATGTATCAACCTTTTGTGTGGCACCGTATCAAAAGCTTTTGAAAAGTCCATATACACTACATCTACTGGGTTCCTTTGGTCCAGTCCGGAACTTACCTCTTCATAGAAACTGATCAAATTAGTCTGACATGAACGGTCCCTAGTAAACCCGTGCTGATACTGGGTCATGAGGTTATTCCTCTTCAGGTACTCCAGTATAGCATCCCTTAGAATGCCCTCCAGGATTTTACCCACAGGAGAGGTTAAGCTTACTGGCCTATAATTTCCGAGTTCAGTTTTTGTCCCTTTTTTGAATATTGGCACCACATTTGCTATACGCAAGTCCTGTGGTACAGACCCTGTTATTATGGAGTCTTTAAAGATTAAAAATAATGGTCTATCAATGACTGTACTTAATTCCTGCAGTACTCGAGGGTGTATCCCATCCGGGCCTGGAGATTTGTCAATTTTAGTGATTTTTAGATGCCGCCACACTTCCTGCTGGGTTAAGCAGGTGACATTTAATGGGGAATTTTTATCACTAGTCATTTTGTCTGCCATGGGATTTTCTTGTGTAAATACTGATGAAAAAAAGTCATTTAGCATATTGGCTTTTTCCTCATCCTCATCCACCATTTCACCCAGACTATTTTTAAGGGGGCCAACACTATCATTTTTTAGTTTCTTACTATTTATGTAGTTAAAGAATATTTTGGGATTATTTTTACTCTCTGGCAATGAGTCTCTCTGTCTCAATCTTTGCTGCCTTGATTTGCTTTTTACAGAATTTATTTAATTTTTTTGTATTTATTTAATGCCTCCTCACTACCTACTTCCTTTAATTCTCTAAATGCTTTCTTTTTGTCACTTATTGCGCCCCTTACAGCTCTATTTAGCCATATTGGTTTCCTCCTATTCCTAGTATGTTTATTCCCATACGGTATATAATGTGCACATGTCTGTTATGGCTGGCAATCAGGCAACACAGCGTGCAGTGATCAGCGCACATACAGAGATCTGGCAATAACCAAAAACAATAGGACGAGCTCTGAGACGTGGAATCTCTGTAGACTGCAGTACCTGATCTATCCTCACACAACTATAAGCAGCAGTGGATTGCGCCTATCACTACCTATGCAACTCGACACTGCCTGAGGCGCTGACTAGCCTGAAGATTGAAATACAAGCCTGACTTGCCTCAGAGAAATACCCCAAAGGAATAGGCAGCCCCCCACATATAATGACTGTTAGCAAGATGAAAAGACAAACGTAGGAATGAAATAGATTCAGCAAAGTGAGGCCCGATATTCTAGACAGAGCGAGGATAGCAAAGAGAAATATGCAGTCTACAAAAAACCCTAAAACGAAAACCACGCAAAGGGGCAAAAAGACCCACCGTGCCGAACTAACAGCACGGCGGTGCACTCCTTTGCTTCTCAGAGCTTCCAGCAAAAGTTAATAGCAAGCTGGACAGAAAAAACAGAAAACAAACTAGAAGCACTTATCTAGCAGAGCAGCAGGCCCAAGGAAAGATGCAGTAGCTCAGATCCAACACTGGAACATTGACAAGGAGCAAGGAAGACAGACTCAGGTGGAGCTAAATAGCAAGGCAGCCAACGAGCTCACCAAAACACCTGAGGGAGGAAGCCCAGAGACTGCAATACCACTTGTGACCACAGAAGTGAATTCAGCCACAGAATTCACAACAGTACCCCCCCCTTGAGGAGGGGTCACCGAACCCTCACCAGAACCCCCAGGCCGACCAGGATGAGCCACATGAAAGGCACGAACAAGATCTGGGGCATGGACATCAGAGGCAAAAACCCAGGAATTATCTTCCTGAGCATAACCCTTCCATTTGACCAGATACTGGAGTTTCCGTCTAGAGACACGAGAATCCAAAATCTTCTCCACAATATACTCCAATTCCCCCTCCACCAAAACAGGGGCAGGAGGCTCCACAGATGGAACCATAGGTGCCACGTATCTCCTCAACAACGACCTATGGAATACATTATGTATGGAAAAGGAGTCTGGGAGGATCAGACGAAAAGACACCGGATTGAGAATCTCAGAAATCCTATACGGACCAATAAAACGAGGTTTAAATTTAGGAGAGGAAACCTTCATAGGAATATGACGAGAAGATAACCAAACCAGATCCCCAACACGAAGTCGGGGTCCCACACGGCGTCTGCGATTAGCGAAAAGCTGAGCCTTCTCCTGGGACAAGGTCAAATTGTCCACTACCTGAGTCCAGATCTGCTGCAACCTGTCCACCACAGAATCCACACCAGGACAGTCCGAAGACTCAACCTGTCCTGAAGAGAAACGAGGATGGAACCCAGAATTACAGAAAAATGGAGAGACCAAGGTAGCCGAGCTGGCCCGATTATTAAGGGCGAACTCAGCCAACGGCAAAAATGACACCCAATCATCCTGGTCAGCGGAAACAAAACATCTCAGATATGTTTCCAAGGTCTGATTGGTTCGTTCGGTCTGGCCATTAGTCTGAGGATGGAAGGCCGAGGAGAAAGATAGGTCAATGCCCATCCTACCACAAAAGGCTCGCCAGAACCTCGAGACAAACTGGGAACCTCTGTCAAAAACAATATTCTCAGGAATGCCATGTAAACGAACCACATGCTGGAAGAACAAAGGCACCAAATCAGAGGAGGAAGGCAATTTAACCAAGGGCACCAGATGGACCATTTTAGAAAAGCGATCACAGACCACCCAAATGACCGACATTTTTTGAGAAACGGGAAGGTCAGAAATGAAATCCATCGAAATAGACAAAAATGGAACATCACCATGTACTCCCTGACAACCCCAGCTGGTTACCGACATAGAGTTCCAATCCAATACTGGATTATGGGTTTGTAGCCATGGCAACCCCAACACGACCACATCATGCAAATTATGCAGTACCAGAAAGCGAATAACTTCCTGATGTGCAGGAGCAATGCACATGGTCAGCTGGGCCCAGTACTGAGGCTTATTCTTGGCCAAAGGTGTAGCATCAATTCCTCTCAACGGAATAGGACACCGCAAAGGCTCCAAGAAAAATCCACAACGTTTAGCATAATCCAAATCCATCAGATTCAGGGCAGCGCCTGAATCCACAAACGCCATGACAGAATACGATGACAAAGAGCACATTAAGGTAATGGACAAAAGGAATTTGGACTGTACAGTACCAATAACGGCAGAGCTATCGAACCGCCTAGTGCGTTTAGGACAATTAGAAATAGCATGAGTAGAATCACCACAATAGAAACACAGTCTGTTCAGACGTCTGTGTTCTTGCCGTTCTACTTTAGTCATAGTCCTGTCGCACTGCATAGGCTCAGGTTTACTCTCAGACAATACCGCCAGATGGTGCACAGATTTACGCTCGCGCAAGCGACGACCGATCTGAATGGCCAAGGACATAGACTCATTCAAACCAGCAGGCATAGGAAATCCCACCATTACATCCTTAAGAGCTTCAGAGAGACCCTTTCTGAACAAAGCCGCTAGTGCAGATTCATTCCACAGAGTGAGTACTGACCACTTCCTAAATTTCTGACAATATACTTCTACATCATCCTGACCCTGGCATAAAGCCAGCAGATTTTTCTCAGCCTGATCCACTGAATTAGGCTCATCGTAAAGCAATCCCAGCGCCTGGAAAAATGCATCAACATTACTCAATGCAGAATCTCCTGGTGCAAGAGAAAACGCCCAGTCCTGTGGGTCGCCGCGCAAAAAAGAAATAATAATCAAAACCTGTTGAATAGGATTACCAGAAGAATGAGGTTTCAAGGCCAAAAATAGCTTACAATTATTTCTGAAGCTCAGGAACTTAGTTCTGTCACCAAAAAACAAATCAGGAATCGGAATTCTTGGTTCTAGCATCGATTTCTGATCAATAGTATCTTGAATCTTTTGTACATTTACAACGAGATTATCCATTGAGGAGCACAGAGCCTGAATATCCATGTCCACAGCTGTGTCCTGAAGCACTCTAATGTCTAGGGGAAAAAAAAGACTGAAGACAGAGCTAAGAAAAAAAAATGCTGTCAGGATTTCTTTTTTCCCTCTATTGGGAATCATTGGTTTGGCTCCTTGTACTGTTATGGCTGGCAATCAGGCAACACAGCGTGCGGTGATCAGCGCACATACAGAGATCTGGCAATAACCAAAAACAATAGGACGAGCTCTGAGATGTGGAATCTCTGTAGACTGCAGTACCTGATCTATCCTCACACAACTATAAGCAGCAGTGGATTGCGCCTATCACTACCTATGCAACTCGACACTGCCTGAGGAGCTGACTAGCCTGAAGATTGAAATACAAGCCTGACTTGCCTCAGAGAAATACCCCAAAGGAATAGGCAGCCCCCCACATATAATGACTGTTAGCAAGATGAAAAGACAAACGTAGGAATGAAATAGATTCAGCAAAGTGAGGCCCGATATTCTAGACAGAGCGAGGATAGCAAAGAGAAATATGCAGTCTACAAAAAACCCTAAAACGAAAACCACGCAAAGGGGCAAAAAGACCCACCGTGCCGAACTAACAGCACGGCGGTGCACTCCTTTGCTTCTCAGAGCTTCCAGCAAAAGTTAATAGCAAGCTGGACAGAAAAAACAGAAAACAAACTAGAAGCACTTATCTAGCAGAGCAGCAGGCCCAAGGAAAGATGCAGTAGCTCAGATCCAACACTGGAACATTGACAAGGAGCAAGGAAGACAGACTCAGGTGGAGCTAAATAGCAAGGCAGCCAACGAGCTCACCAAAACACCTGAGGGAGGAAGCCCAGAGACTGCAATACCACTTGTGACCACAGAAGTGAATTCAGCCACAGAATTCACAACACATGTCCTATCCAGGATGCTAATAAACATCTCCCATTTTCTTTGTGTATTTTTGTGTCTCAGGATATCGTCCCATTTAATTGCACCAAGATCCTCTCTCATCCGTTGGAAATTTGCCCTCCTGAAGTTTAGTGTCCTTGTAACCCCTCTATTACACATCTTTTTAAAGGATACATGAAAACTTATTATTTTGTGATCGCTATTTCCCAAGTAGCCCCCAACCCTTATATTTGCTATGCGGTCTGGCCTGTTGGTTAATATTAGGTCTAGCAGTGCCCCCCTTCTTGTTTGGTCCTGAACCAGTTGTGAAAGGTAATTGTCTCTCATAATTGTCAAAAACCGATTAAATTTGCTGGAACTGCAGGTTTCTGTTCCCCAATCTATTTCAGGGTAGTTGAAGTCCCCCATAATTATGACTTCTCCTTGAGTCGCAGCTTCATCTATTTGCTTTACGAGGATATTCTCCATTGCTTCCATTATTTTTGGAGATTTATAACAAACCCCTATCAGTAATTTATTATTTTTTCCCCCTCCCCTTATCTCCACCCACAGGGATTCTACATTTCCATTAAATTCACCTATATTATCACGCCGGATGGGTTTTAAGGACGATTTTACATATAGACACACCCCACCCCCTCGCTTTTCTGTATGGTCATTTCTGAACAGACTATAGCCCTGCAAGTTAACAGCCCAGTCATGGCTCTCATCCAGCCATGTGCAGTCATATGGAGCGTCTTGTGCGGTCAATATATAGTATGGAGCATCATGTGCGGCCATTATACAGTATGGAGCATCATGTGTGGCCATTATACAGTATGGACAATAAAGTTGTAACATGCATATTACATACAGGGAAAATCATGGTATATTGCACATAATATGTAAAAGAAACCAATTAACCACCCCATGTATGTATGCCAAGGACCATTAGGGACAGCTGCAAAAAAGACAGATATCCTAATCACCACAAAACGCAGATAGATCCCATAGGCTGACTCTATATAGTATAATGCAGCCCCTCATAGGCAGACTCTAATACAATGCAGCCCCATAGGAAGATTCTAATATAATGCAACCCCCATAGGCAGACTCTAATATAATGCAGCCCTCCATAGGTAGACTCTAATGTAATGCAGCCCCCCATAGTATAATGCACCTTCATAAAAAAATAAATACAATATTCACCTCTCTTGCTCTTGGTTCCTCCACTACTCCCACACATCTCCAGACCACGGGTGCCGATTAGTGACGTCACTGCGCCCACTGTCAGTGTCTGCATCAGTGACGTCAGACGCTGACAGGGGGATCATGGGAGAGGGAGCATAACACTCCTTCTCTCGTCAATGCGGTCAGCTGTATCAGCATCCAGTGAGAAATGTAACTAGCACAGAAGAAATTAAATGCAAACTCGGCTTTGGGAAAATGGCCGCCGCGATCTCTAATGCGCACGCGCGGCATCCCGCGGCCATTTTCCTGAAGCCCCGTGCAGCAGAGCACTCGATCTGCGCATGCGCGGCCCCAGGAAGATGGCCGCCCCCACCGACGAAAGGGATGACAGCGCAGATCGCGTGTTGCTTGTTCACCACTACGCCACTACGCCACCAACGTAAAGCTGAGGAAGAACCAGTGCTGTGAACACGCCCTCCCGACCTGACCAGCCTGATTGACAGGCGAAAACGGCGACTTTGGTAAGTTATTTCTCAGCATAGGTGGGGAATCGGGGTACACTACATACACTATAGGAACACACAGCGCAGGCCCTATTTAACAGTATTTATAGCTCAATCTCAAAAAACGGGGTGACAGGTTCCCTTTAACGAGAGCTTCAAGATAGAAGCTAGGGAGAGGCAACCTGGAGAACACCTTGGAGCGGCAGACACCGTCTCTACAACCCAGACCCAACTTGTAGGCCTAATGCAGTGTTGTTTCAACAACTATTTAATGAGAGCTTCAAGATAGAAGCTAGGGAGAGGCAACCTGGAGAACACCTTGGAGCGGCAGACACCGTCTCTACAACCCAGACCCAACTTGTAGGCCTAATGCAGTGTTGTTTCAACAACTATTTAATGAGAGCTTCAAGATAGAAGCTAGGGAGAGGCAACCTGGAGAACACCTTGGAGCGGCAGACACCGTCTCTACAACCCAGACCCAACTTGTAGGCCTAATGCAGTGTTGTTTCAACAACTACTTAATGAGAGCCTGAAAATGGAATTTCAGGACAAGAAACCAGCACGGAGCGGCATACACCGTTAGTAGGCCCCAACCACACTAGTAGGCCAAACTCAGTGTAATATTAACAACTACTTAAGGAGAGCCTGAAAATGGAATTTCAGGACAGGAAACCAGGAGAACAGCAAGGAGCAGCAGACACCGTTAGTAGGCCCCAACCCAACTAGTAGGCCAAATGCAGTTGTTCCATTTAACAACTATTTAACAAGAGCCTGAAGATAGAAGCTCAGGAAAGACAACCAGGAGAAAACCTTGGAGCGGCAGACACCGTTAGTAGGCCCCAACCAAACTAGTAGCCCCACTGCAGTTGTTCGATTAAAAAACTATTTAGCGAGAGCCTGAAGATTGAAGCTCAGGAAAGGCAACCAGGAGAACACCTTGGAGTGGCAGACACTGTTAGTAGGCCCCAACCAAACTAGTAGCCCCACTGCAGTTGTTCGATTAAAAAACTATTTAACAAGAGCCTGAAGATAGAAGCTCAGTAAAGGCAATCATGAGAACACCTTGGAGCGGAAGACTCAGTTTGTAGACCACAACGAAACTTGTGGCCCCAATGCAGTTTTATAATTCTGACAGGCTGAAAACCATTTTTTTTTTTTTGAGGAGGACAGCTGTATTAAGTGGTGCAGACAGACACTGCTAGTAGGCCTTACACCACAAAGTAGGCTCACTGCAGGTTGAAAAAAGTTACATGGGTACACGATCGGCATTGGTGTGCTCAGCGGAGGACAAATGGAAGGAGGGACTGCAGACACACTTAGTAGGCCTAAAATTAAAAAAAATAGGCTCAAAGCACCTTCGATTATGTGGCAGGGGTACACAGGCAGCATTGGTGTGGTCAGCAGAGGACGATTGGAAGGAGTGTCTGACACAGTTAGTACTCCCAAAAAAATAAATAGATGTTAATGTCTCGCAAAACAACAAAACCAAAAAACAAAAGGGTGGCATACTAAAGGTACCTTCACACTAAGCGACGCTGCAGTGATACCGACAACGATGTCGATCGCTACAGCGTCGCTGTTTGGTCGCTGGAGAGCTGTCAGACAGACAGCTCTCCAGCGGCCAATGATCCCGAGCTCCCCGGTAACCAGGGTAAGCATCGGGTTACTAAGCGCAGGGCCGCGCTTAGTAACCCGATGTTTACCATGGTTACCAGCGTAAACGTTAAAAAAACAAACACAACATACTTACCTTCAGCTGTCTGTCCTCCGGCGCTCTGCTTTCCTCTGCACTGTCAGCGCCGGTCACCGCTGTGCTTTCCGGCTGGCCGGCGCTGACACAGGATGCAGGAGGAGTGCAGAGAAGCAGAGCGCCGGGGACAGACAGCTGAAGGTAAGTATGTAGTGTTTGTTTTTTTAACCTTTACGCTGGTAACCAGGGTAAACATCGGGTTACTAAGCATGGCCCTGCGCTTAGTAACCCGATGTTTACCCTGGTTACCAGTGAAGACATCGCTGGATCGGCGTCACACACGCCGATCCAGCGATGTCAGCGGGAGATCCAGCGACGAAATAAAGTTCTGGACTTTCCTCAGCGACCAACGATCTCCCAGCAGGGGCCTGATCGTTGGTCGCTGTCACACATAACGATTTCCTTAACAATATCGTTGCTACGTCACAAAAAGCAACGATATCGTTAACGATATCGTTGTGTGAAGGTACCTTTAGGTACAGGGGTGGGCTCCTGTGCTGAGTTTCAGACATAGTAATTTGGCGCTAAGTATTTACTGGTGTCAATATAGGTCACTGACCCTGACTATTTTAACTAGCATCATACATGTCAACAAATTGGTATTGTCAGTGCCAGGCATTGAAGGATGTCAGCGCATAGACTAAACATTGTTGGAGCTGTGAGAGATAATTTTGCAAGTGGTAGAGCACTGTTTGAGCTGGGGGGGGGAACTCTCTTGTGGCCGGCGGTACAGGCCCAGGGCCCCTCATGTTACAACGGTGTGTCTGACGTTGGGTGCGCGCCACCACCGCCAGAGACACTTTATTGTACTATGAGGGACCCAGTGGCAGTGCCATCGACCAAAAGCGGGCACACCCACCTCTTCAGACAAACTGCACTCTCACGGGTGCTTGCGCCAAGTGGCGAGACCACGGCCCTGTGGGGGGGAATTAGCGCATTTAGGGAGGTGTAAACATGTCGAGTCCTTTTTTCGGTCAATATTGAACCAGCAGCACTGAATACACTTTCTGATAGCACACTAGCTGCTGGGCAAGCAAGCTCCTGCAATGCATATTCTGCCAATTCAGGCCAGGTGTCTATTTTGGATGCCCAGTAATCAAATGGGAATGACGGTTGAGGGAGAACATCGATAAGGGATGAAAAATAGTTAGTAACCATACTGGACAAATGTTGTCTCCTGTCACTTTGAATTGATGCTGCAGTACCTGTCCTGTCTGCGGTCATTGCGAAATCACTCCACAACCTGGTCAGAAAACCTCTCTGTCCAACGCCACTTCTGATTTGTGCACCTCTAACACCTCTGCCCTGTTGCCCCCTGCAGCTCGTGTGAGAACCATCACCGGCGCTGGGTGCTGGGAATTCCTGAATCAAACGGTCTACAAGAGTTGCTTGTTTGGTTGCTAATATTTGTTCAAGGTTCTCATGTGGCATGATATTTTGCAATTTGCCTTTATAGCGAGGATCAAGGAGGCAGGCTGTTATGTTTGCTAATGACAGGTGTTATGAAGGCAATCCAGAAACAGTGTGCTTAGTGATCAGAGCACACACAGTGATCTGACAAATACCCAAAAATACAAGAACGAGCTCTGAGACGTGGAAACTCTGTAGACTGCACACCTGATCCTATCCTAAACACAACTAAAAGCGGCTGTGGATTGCGCCTAACAACTACCTAGGCAACTCGGCACAGCCTAAGAAACTAGCTAGCCTGAAGATAGAAAAATAGGCCTGACTTGCCCCAGAGAAATTCCCCAAAGGAAAAGGCAGCCCCCCACATATAATGACTGTGAGTAAGATGAAAAGACAAAACGTAGGGATGAAATAGATTCAGCAAAGTGGGGCCCGATATTCTAGGACAGAGCGAGGACAGTAAAGCGAACTTTGCAGTCTACAAAAAACCCTAAAGCAAAACCACGCAAAGGGGGCAAAAAAAAACCCACCGTGCCGAACGAACGGCACGGCGGTACACCCTTTGCGTCTCAGAGCTTCCAGCAAAACAAAAGACAAGCTGGACAGAAAAAAAGCAACAAAAAAGCAAAAAGCACTTAGCTATACAGAGCAGCAGGTCACAGGAACAATCAGGAGAAGCTCAGATCCAACACTGAAACATTGACAAGGAGCAAGGATAGCAGCATCAGGCGGAGTTAAGTAATGAAGCAGTTAACGAGCTCACCAGAACACCTGAGGGAGGAAGCTCAGAAGCTGCAGTACCACTTGTGACCACAGGAGTGAATTCAGCCACAGAAATCACAACAGTACCCCCCCTTTGAGGAGGGGTCACCGAACCCTCACCAGAGCCCCCAGGCCGACCAGGATGAGCCGCATGAAAGGCACGAACAAGATCGGAAGCATGAACATCAGAGGCAAAAACCCAGGAATTATCTTCCTGAGCATAACCCTTCCATTTAACCAGATACTGGAGTTTCCGTCTAGAAACATGAGAATCCAAAATCTTCTCCACAATATACTCCAATTCCCCCTCCACCAAAAGGGGGGCAGGAGGCTCAACAGATGGAACCATAGGTGCCACGTATCTCCGCAACAACGACCTATGGAATACATTATGTATGGAAAAGGAGTCTGGGAGGGTCAAACGAAAAGACACAGGATTGAGAACCTCAGAAATCCTATACGGACCAATAAAACGAGGTTTAAATTTAGGAGAGGAAACCTTCATAGGAATATGACGAGAAGATAACCAAACCAGATCCCCAACACGAAGTCGGGGACCCACACGGCGTCTGCGATTAGCGAAAAGTTGAGCTTTCTCCTGGGACAAGATCAAATTGTCCACTACCTGAGTCCAGATCTGCTGCAACCTATCCACCACAGAATCCACACCAGGACAGTCCGAAGACTCAACCTGTCCTGAAGAGAAACGAGGATGGAACCCAGAATTGCAAAAAAATGGAGAAACCAAGGTAGCCGAGCTGGCCCGATTATTAAGGGCGAACTCAGCCAACGGCAAAAAGGACACCCAATCATCCTGGTCTGCAGAAACAAAACATCTCAGATATGTTTCCAAGGTCTGATTGGTTCGTTCGGTCTGGCCACTAGTCTGAGGATGGAAAGCCGAGGAAAAGGATAGGTCAATGCCCATCCTACCACAAAAGGCTCGCCAAAACCTTGAAACAAACTGGGAACCTCTGTCAGAAACAATATTCTCAGGAATGCCATGCAACCGAACCACATACTGAAAGAACAAAGGTACCAAATCAGAGGAGGAAGGCAATTTAGCCAAGGGCACCAGATGGACCATTTTAGAAAAGCGATCACAGACCACCCAAATGACTGACATCTTTTGAGAAACGGGAAGGTCAGAAATGAAATCCATCGAAATATGTGTCCAAGGCCTCTTTGGGACCGGCAAGGGCAAAAGCAACCCACTGGCACGAGAACAGCAGGGCTTAGCCCTAGCACAAATCCCACAGGACTGCACAAAAGTACGTACATCCCGTGACAGAGATGGCCACCAGAAGGATCTAGCCACTAACTCTCTGGTACCAAAGATTCCAGGATGACCAGCCAACACCGAACAATGAAGTTCAGAGATAAGTTTATTAGTCCACCTATCAGGGACGAACAGTTTCTCTGCTGGACAACGATCAGGTTTATTCGCCTGAAATTTTTGCAGCACCCGCCGCAAATCAGGGGAGATGGCAGACACAATGGCTCCTTGTACTGTTATGTTTGCTAATGACAGGTGTTATGAAGGCAATCCAGAAACACAGTGTGCTTAGTGATCAGAGCACACACAGTGATCTGACAAATACCCAAAAATACAAGAACGAGCTCTGAGACGTGGAAACTCTGTAGACTGCACACCTGATCCTATCCTAAACACAACTAAAAGCGGCTGTGGATTGCGCCTAACAACTACCTAGGCAACTCGGCACAGCCTAAGAAACTAGCTAGCCTGAAGATAGAAAAATAGGCCTGACTTGCCCCAGAGAAATTCCCCAAAGGAAAAGGCAGCCCCCCACATATAATGACTGTGAGTAAGATGAAAAGACAAAACGTAGGGATGAAATAGATTCAGCAAAGTGGGGCCCGATATTCTAGGACAGAGCGAGGACAGTAAAGTGAACTTTGCAGTCTACAAAAAACCCTAAAGCAAAACCACGCAAAGGGGGCAAAAAAAAACCCACCGTGCCGAACGAACGGCACGGCGGTACACCCTTTGCGTCTCAGAGCTTCCAGCAAAACAAAAGACAAGCTGGACAGAAAAAAAGCAACAAAAAAGCAAAAAGCACTTAGCTATACAGAGCAGCAGGTCACAGGAACAATCAGGACAAGCTCAGATCCAACACTGAAACATTGACAAGGAGCAAGGATAGCAGCATCAGGCGGAGTTAAGTAATGAAGCAGTTAACGAGCTCACCAGAACACCTGAGGGAGGAAGCTCAGAAGCTGCAGTACCACTTGTGACCACAGGAGTGAATTCAGCCACAGAATTCACAACAGCAGGCCAACCAGTAATCATCATCGGTCATCATTTTAATAATGCGTGGGTCCCTTTTGAGGATACGTAAGGCATAATCCGCCATGTGGGCCAAAGTTCCAGTTGTCAAATCTGCGATTGTGCTGGGTTGAGGGGCAGTTTCAGGCAAATCTACGTCACTTGTCTACCTTAAAAAACCTGAACCCGGCCTTGCAATGCCACCAGTTGTTATTGGCCCCGGAGAAGCTTCCTCATTCAAAAAATACTCATCCCCGTCATCCCCCTCGTCCTCCTCCTCTTTGCCCGCTACCTCGTCCTGTAGACTGCCCTGACCAGACAATGGCTGACTGTCATCAAGGCTTCCCTCTTCCTCGGCTGCAGACGCCTGCTCCTTTATGTGCGTCAAACTTTGCATCAGCAGACGCATTAGGGGGATGCTCATGCTTATTATGGCTTTGTCTGCACTAACCAGCCGTGTGCATTCCTCAAAACACTGAAGGACTTGACACAGGTCTTGTACCTTCGACCACTGCACACCTGACAACTCCATGTCTGCCATCCAACTGCCTGCCCGTGTATGTGTATCCTCCCACAAATACATAACAGCACACCTCTGTTCGCACAGTCTCTGAAGCTACAACCTTAAGGGACGTTTGGTAGTGAGTCCAGGCTTGCAAATGCATGGTGGTTAAATGTCTACGCATGCAACTTGTATTTAGACTTTTAAGATTCTGACCTCTGCTTAAGGTAGTTGAACATTTTTGACAGATGACTTTGCGCTGATCATTTGGATGTTGTTTAAAAAAATGCCAGACTACACTCTTTCTACTATCGGATACCTTTTCAGGCATTGCAGACTGAGCTTCTTTAACCGGATGTCCACGCTGTCCTACAACTGGTTTTGGTTTTGCCACGCGTTTTTGGCCAGATACGGGCCTGGCAGATGGAACCTGTTGCGATGTTGATGCCTTCTGCGGCTCCTCCTCCTCCGCTTCAGAGCTACTGCCGCCTGCACTCTGTTCCCCCAATGGCTGCCAATCGGGGTCAACAACTGGGTCATCTATGACCTCCTCTTCTATCTCGTGTGCAACTTTGTCTGTATCACCGTGTAAGCCGGTGGTATAGCGTTCGTGACGGGGCACCATAGTCTCATCAGGGTCTGATTCTGGATCAGTACACTGCAAGGGCAATGTTCTGGTCTGAGTCAAAGGAACAGCATAGTAATCTGGCTGTAGCTGTGCATCTGTGCACTCCATGTCCGATTCAACTTGTAATGGGCATGGCCTGTTAACTGTTTCACTTTCTAACCCAGGAACGGTATATGTAAAGAGCTCCATGGAGTAACCCGTTGTGTCGCCTGCTGCATCCTTCTCTGTTGTTCTTGGTGAAGAAAAGGAAGCGACTTGTCCCTGACCATGAACATCTACTAACGACGCGCTGCTTTTACATTTAGCAGTTTCAGAAGAGGAGGCGAAAGAGCTAGAGGCTGAGTCAGCAAGGAAAGCCAAAACTTGTTCTTGCTGCTCCGGCTTTAAAAGTGGTTTTCCTACTCCCAGAAAAGGGAGCGTTTGAGGCCTTGTGTAGCCAGACGACGAACCTGGCTCAACAACTCGAGACTTAGGTGCTATATTGCTTTTCCCACGACCACCTGATGCTCCACCACCACTACCATCATTACCAGCTGGCAATGACCGCCCACGGCCACGACCTCTTCCACCAGACTTCCTCATTGTTTGAAAAACGTAACCAAACTAACGGTATTTGTTACTGTAAAACAAGTTACAAGGTGAACTCAAACTTCTGTTGGATTTATATATCCCTTTATAGGTGGGTGAGACTGCAGGGAAAATCAGGCCCAATGTATAACAGTACACAGCTTCAGTGGCAGACAGATATGCCACTAACAGGACTGACGCTGATGCAGACACTAACAATTAAAATCTCCCCCTTTTTATTTTTTCTGGGAGAATATTGAAGAAATGTGGCCCACTCTTATACAGTATATGTTCTGTGGCACAAAATTAGAGACAGAAGCCACACACAGCACTGGCAATGAGGCAGAATTGCCAATCTTAATCTCCCACTAATTTTTTTTTCAGGGAGAATTTAAAAGAAATCTGACCCAGTATTACACACTAGGTTTAATGTGGCACAAAATTTGAGACAGGTGGCACACACAGGAGTGGCACTGAAGCAGAAATGCCAATCTTAATCTCCCACTATTTTTTTTTTCTGGGAGAATTTAAAAGAAATCTGGCCCAGTATTACACACTAGGTTTAATGTGGCACAAAATTAGAGACAGGTGGCACACACAGCACTGGCACTGAAGCAGAAATGCCAATCTTAATCTCCCACTATTTTTATTTTTTCAGGGAGAATTGAAAAGAAATCCGGCCCAGTATTACACACTAGGTTTAATATGGCACAAAATTTGAGACAGGTGGCACACACATGAGTGGCACTGAAGCAGAAATGCCAATCTTAATCTCCCACTATTTTTATTTTTTCAGGGAGAATTTAAAAGAAATCCGGCCCAGTATTACACACTAGGTTTAATGTGGCACAAAATTAGAGACAGATGCCACACACAGCACTGGCACTGAGGCAAAATTGCCAATCTTAATCTCCCACTATTTTTTTTGTATTTATGGGAGAATTGGCAAGAAATCAGGCCCACTGTTAGACTGTTTGTTTTCTGTGCCAGAAAATGAGACACAGATGCCACACAGAGGACTGCCACTGATACAGATTTGCCAATTTTAATCTGCACCCTTTTTTTTTTTTTCTTCAGGGAGACTAGTGAATAAATCTGGGCCACTGTATTAGAGTATATTTTCTGTGGCAGAAAGTGGCCTGAAGAGATATAACGAAACAAAAAAAAAAAAGCGGGACTGTCCTACAATTACTATCTCCCTGCAGTAATCTCAGCAAAGTATGGCAGGCAGCAAAACCAAGGAGTAGACTGCTGCACAAAAAAGTCAAAAGTGTGGACAAACAAACAAGAAAGCTGTGCAGAAAGGAAGGAGCAACAGGATTTGTGCTTTGAAAAAAGCAGTTGGTTTGCACAGCGGTGTACAAACAGCAATGCAGCTATCAGGGAGCCTTCGAGGGCAGCCCAATGAGCTACAGCGCTGAGGAAAAAATAATGTAGCCTCCACTGTCCCTGCTAAGAAAAGGTGGTGTTGGACAGTGGAAATCGCTACAGCACAAGCGGTTTGGGGGTTAATGTACCCTGCCTAATGCTATCCCTGCTTCTGACGAAGCAGCAGCAACCTCTCCCTATGCTCAGTGTTGTGAATTCTGTGATCGAACTCCCTCCTGTGGTCATGAATGGTACTTAGGCGAGTTCTGTCCGTGGACTCCCTCTGGTGGCTGTGAGTGGAGCTGCTGCTTCTGAGGTTCCTTCCACAGGTGACGTAGTTTATTCTTTGGCTGGCTGCTCTATTTAACTCCACTCAGATCGTTACTCCATGCCAGCGGTCAATGTTCTTGTACTGGTTCAGTTGCTCTTGGATCTTTCTGGTGACCTGTCTACTCCAGCAGAAGCTAAGTCCCTTCTAGTTAATTATTTGTTCATTGTTTCCTTGTCCAGCTTGCTATCATGATTTTGCCTTGCTAGCTGGAAGCTCTGGGATGCAGAGTGGCACCTCCGCACCGTGAGTCGGTGCGGAGGTCTTTTTGCACACTCTGCGTGGTCTGTTGTGAATTCTGTTGTCGAGCTCCCTCCTGTGGTCATGAATGGTACTTCAGTGAGTTCGGTCCGTGGGCTCCCTCTGGTGGCTGTGAGTGGAGCTGCTGCTTCTGAGGTTCCTTACACAGGTGACGTGGTTTATCCTTTGGTTGGCTTCTCTATTTAACTCCACTCAGATCGTTTCTCCATGCCAGCTGTCAATGTTTTAGCATTGGTTCAGTTTGCTCCTGGATCTGTCTGGTGTCCTGTCTTCTCCTGCAGAAGCTAAGTTCCTGATTGTTATTATTGTTCTTGTTTCTTTGTCCAGCTGGTTTTCTTGATTTTGTCATGCTAGCTGGAAGCTCTGGGATGCAGGGTGGCACCCCCGCACCGTGAGTCGGTGCGGAGGACCCTTTTGCACACTCTGCGTGGTCTTTTGTAGGTTTTTGTGCTGACCGCAAAGATTCCTTTCCTATCCTCTGTCTATTTAGTAAGTCGTGCCTCCCTTTGCTGAAACCTATCTCATTTCTGCGTTTGTGACTTTCATCTTTACTCACAGTCATTACATGTGTGGGGCTACCTATTCCTTTGGGGAATTTCTCTGTGGCAAGGTAGGCTTTATTTTCTTCTCTAGGGCTAGCAAGCTCTTAGGCTGTGACGAGGCGCCTAGGGAGAGTCAGGAGCGCTCCACAGCTATTTCTAGTGTGTGCGATAGGATTAGGGCTTGCGGTCAGCAGAGCTCCCACATCCCAGAGCTCGTCCTGTATGAGTTTAACTATCAGGTCGGGTGCTCCTAACCACCAGGTCATAACAGTGGTCTTTTTGTAGTTTTTTGTGCTGACCGCAAAGATACCTTTCCTATCCTCAGTCTGTTTAGTAAGTCTGGCCTCCCTTTGCTGAAACCTGTTTCATTTCTGTGTTTGTGACTTTCATCTTAACTCACAGTCAATATATGTGGTGGCTGCCTTTTCCTTTGGGGAATTTCTCTGAGGCCAAGGTAGGCTTTATTTTCTATCTTTAGGGCTAGTTAGCTCTTAGGCTGTGAAGAGGCATCTAGGCAGTGTTAGGTACGCTCCACGGCTATTTCTAGTTGTGTGATAGGATTAGGGGTTGCGGTCAGCAGAGCTCCCACTTCCCAGAGCTTGTCCTGTGTGAGTTTAACCATCAGGTCGTTCCGGGTGCTCCTAACCACCAGGTCCATAACAGTACAGCTGGCCCAAAGTATTAATGCATCTCAATAGAGGGATAAGAGAAGTTCTGAGACCATTTCTTTTTCTCTGCAGTGTGTTTTGTCTTTCTTTTCCCCTAAACCTCTGGGTGGATCAGGACACAGGTGTAGCTATGGAAATGCAAGGTCTGTCCTCGTGTGTGGATCATCTCACTGCAAGGGTACAAAACATTCAAGATTTTGTGGTTCATAATCCGATGTTAGAGCCTAGAATTCCAATTCCTGATTTGTTTTCTGGGGATAGATCTAAGTTCCTGAATTTCAAAAATAATTGTAAACTGTTTCTAGCTTTGAAATCCCGCTCCTCTGGTGACCCCGTTCAACAAGTAAGATTCATTATTTCTTTGTTGCATGGTGACCCTCAGGACTGGGCATTTTCCCTTGCACCAGGAGGTCCTGCATTGCGTGATGTAGATGTGTTTTTTCTGGTGCTTGGATTGCTTTATGATGAACCAAATTCAGTGGATCAGGCAGAGAAAATCTTGCTGGCTTTGTGTCAGGGTCAGGATGAAGCGGAGGTGTATTGTCAGAAGTTTAGAAAGTGGTCTGTGCTTACTCAGTGGAATGAGTGTGCCCTGGCGGCAATTTTCAGAAAGGGTCTTTCTGAAGCCCTTAAGGATGTCATGGTGGGATTTCCCACGCCTGCTGGTCTGAATGAGTCTATGTCCTTGGCCATTCAGCTCGATCGGCGCTTGCGTGAGCGCAAAGCTGTGCACCATTTGGCGGTATTCTCTGAGCATAGGCCTGAGCCTATGCAATGTGATAGGACTTAGACCAGAGCTGAACGGCAAGAACACAGACGTCGGAATGGGCTGTGTTTTTACTGCAGTGATTCCACTCATGCTATCTCCGATTGTCCTAAGCGCACTAAGCGGTTCGCTAGATCTGCCACCATTGGTACGGTACAGTCTAAATTTCTTTTGTCCGTTACTCTGATTTGGTCTTTGTCGTCCTATTCTGTTATGGCATTTGTGGATTCAGGCGCTGCCCTGAATTTGATGGACTTGGAGTTTGCCAGGCGCTGTGGTTTTTTCTTGGAGCCCTTGCAGTATCCTATTCCATTGAGAGGAATTGATGCTATGCCTTTGGCCAAGAATAAGCCTCAGTACTGGACTCAATTGACCATGTGCATGGCTCCTGCACATCAGGAGGATATTCGCTTTTTGGTGTTGCATAATCTGCATGATGTGGTCGTTTTGGTGTTGCCATGGCTACAGGTCCATAATCCAGTATTGGATTGGAAATCTATGTCTGTGTCCGGCTGGGGTTGTCAGGGGGTACATGGTGATGTTCCATTGCTGTCAATTTCGCCTTCCACTCCTTCTGAAGTCCCTGAGTTTTTGTCAGATTATTGGGATGTATTTGATGAGCCCAAATCCAGTGCCCTACCTCCTCATAGGGATTGCGATTGTGCTATTAATTTGATTCCTGGTAGTAAGTTTCCTAAGGGCCGACTGTTTAATTTATCTGTGCCAGAGCACGCTGCTATGCGGAGTTATATAAAGGAATCCTTGGAGAAAGTTTATATTCGCCCGTCGTCTTCACCGTTGGGAGCAGGGTTCTTTTTTGTGGCCAAGAAGGATGGTTCTTTGAGACCTTGTATTGATTACCGCCTTCTTAATAAGATCACAGTCAAATTTCAGTACCCTTTGCCGCTGCTGTCTGATTTGTTTGCTCGGATTAAGGGGGCTAGTTGGTTCACCAAGATAGATCTTCGAGGGGCGTATAATCTTGTGCGATTTAAACAGGGCGATGAATGGAAAACAGCATTTAATACGCCCGAGGGCCATTTTGAGTACCTGGTTATGCCATTCGGGCTTTCTAATGCTCCATCTATGTTTCAGTCCTTTATGCATGACATCTTCCGAGAGTACCTGGATAGATTCATGATTGTATATTTGGATGATATTTTGGTCTTTTCGGATGATTGGGAGTCTCATGTGAAGCAGGTCAGAATGGTGTTCCAGGTCCTTCGTGCGAATTCCTTGTTTGTGAAGGGGTCAAAATGTCTCTTTGGAGTTCAGAAGGTTTCATTTTTGGGTTTCGTTTTTTCCTATTCTACTATCGAGATGGACCCTTTTAAAGTTCAGGCCATTTATGATTGGACTCAGCCGACATCTGTGAAGAGCCTGGAGAAGTTCCTGGGCTTTGCTAATTTTTACAGTCGCTTCATCGCTAATTTTTCTAGTATTGCTAAACCGTTGACTGATTTGACCAAGAAAGGTGCTGATGTGGTCAATTGGTCCTCTGCGGCTTTAGAGGCTTTTCAAGAGTTGAAGCGTTGTTTTTCTTCTGCCCCTGTGTTGTGCCAGCCAGATGTTTCGCTCCCGTTTCAAGTCGAGGTTGATGCTTCTGAGATTGGAGCAGGGGCTGTTTTGTCGCAAAGAAGTTCTGATGGCTCGGTGATTAAACCATGTGCCTTCTTTTCTAGAAAATTCTCGCCTGCTGAGCACAATTATGATGTTGGCAATCGAGAGTTGTTTGCCATGAAGTGGGCATTCAAGGAGTGGCGACATTGGCTTGAAGGAGCCAAGCATCGCGTGGTGGTCTTGACGGATCACATGAATTTGACTTATCTTGAGTCTGCCAAATGGTTGAATCCTAGACAGGCTCGATGGTCGCTGTTTTTCTCCCGTTTTGATTTTGTGGTTTCGTACCTTCCGGGCTCTAAGAATGTGAAGGCTGATGCCCTGTCAAGGAGTTTTGAGCCTGACTCTCCAGGTGTTCCTGAGCCGGCGGGTACTCTCAAAGAGGGGGTAATTTTGTCTGCCATCTCCCCTGATTTGCGGCGGGTGCTACAGAAGTTTCAGGCTGATAGACCTGACCGTTTTCCAGCGGAGAAACTGTTTGTCCCTGATAAATGGACTAGTACAGTTATCTCTGAGGTTCATTGTTCGGTGTTGGCTGGTCATCCTGGAATCTTTGGTACCAGAGATTTGGTGGCTAGATCCTTTTGGTGGCCTTCTTTGTCACGGGATGTGCGTTCTTTTGTGCAGTCCTGTGGGACTTGTGCTCGGGCTAAGCCCTGCTGTTCTCATGCCAGTGGGTTGCATTTGCCCTTGCCGGTCCCGAAGAGGCCCTGGACGCATATTTCCATGGATTTTATTTCAGATCTCCCTGTCACTCAAAGGATGTCGGTCATTTGGGTGGTTTGTGATCGCTTCTCTAAGATGGTCCATTTGGTACCCTTGTCTAAATTGCCTTCCTCCTCTGATTTGGTGCCATTGTTTTTCCAGCATGTGGTTCGTTTGCATGGCATTACGGAGAACATCGTCTCGGACAGAGGTTCCCAGTTTGTTTCAAGGTTTTGGCGGTCCTTTTGTGCTAAGATGGGCATTGATTTTTCGTTTTCTTCGGCTTTCCATCCTCAGACAAATGGCCAAACCGAACGAACTAATCAGACTTTGGAAACATATGAGATGCTTTGTTTCTGCTGATCAGGATGATTGGGTGTCCTTCTTGCCTTTGGCTGAGTTCGCCCTTAATAATCGGGCCAGCTCGGCTACTTTGGTTTCGCCTTTTTTCTGTAATTCTGGTTTCCATACTCGTTTCTCTTCAGGGCAGGTTGAGCCTTCGGACTGTCCTGGTGTGGATACTGTGGTGGACAGGTTGAAGCAGATTTGGACTCATGTGGTGAACAATTTGACATTGTCCCAGGAGAAGGCTCAACGTTTTGCTAACCGCCGGCGTT